>NC_134339.1:6672512-6857750 GCF_964195595.1 Calonectris borealis | reverse complement strand
AGAGCACGGGAAACAAAACCAGAGCCCGGGGGACAAAACCAGGGCCCCGGGGAGAAAACCAGAGCCCCGGGAACAAAACCAGAGCCCCGGGAACACAGTCAGGGCCCCTGGAACACAACCAGGGCCCCGGGAACACAACCAGGGCCCCGGGAACAAAACCAGGGCCCCAGAAACAAAACCAGGGCCCCAGAAACAAAACCAGAGCCCCGGGAACAAAACCAGAGCCCCGGGAACAAAACCAGGGCCCCGGGAACAAAACCAGAGCCCCGGGAACAAAACCAGGGCCCGGGGTAAAAAAACAGGGCCCGGGGGACAAAACCAGGGCCCTGGAAACAAAACCAGAGCCCCGGGAACAAAACCAGAGCCCGGGGAACAAAACCAGAGCCCCGGGAACAAAACCAGGGCCCCGGGAACAAAACCAGAGCCCCGGGAACAAAACCAGAGCCCGGGGGACAAAACCAGAGCCCCGGGAACAAAACCAGGGCCCGGGGGAGAAAACCAGAACCCCGGGGAGAAAACCACAGCCCCGGGGAACAAAACCAGGGCCCGGGGAACAAAACCAGAGTCCCGGGAACAAAACCGCGGCCCGCGGGAGAGAACCAGAGCCAGCGGGAGAGAACCAGAGCCAGCGGGAGAGAACCAGAGCTCCGGGAACAAAACCAGAGCCCCGGAAACAAAACCAGAGCCCCGGAAACAAAACCAGGGCCCGGGGGACAAATCCAGTGCCCCGGGAACAAAACCAGGGTCCCGGGAACAAAACCAGAGCCCCGGGAACAAAACCAGAGCCCCGGGAACAAAACCAGGGCCCCGGGAACAAAACCAGAGCCCCGGGAACAAAACCAGGGCCCGGGGGACAAAACCAGAGCGCGGGAAACAAAACCAGAGCCCGGGGGACAAAACCAGGGCCCGGGGAACAAAACCAGAACCCAGGGGAGAAAACCAGAGCCCCGGGAACAAAACCAGAGCCCCGGGAACAAAACCAGAGCCCCGGGGAGAAAACCAGAGCCCCGGGAACAAAACCAGAGCCCCGGGAACAAAACCAGAGCCCCGGGAACACAACCAGGGCCCCGGGAACACAACCAGGGCCCCGGGAACACAACCAGGGCCCCGGGAAGAAAACCAGGGCCCCGGGAACAAAACCAGGGCCCCGGGAACAAAACCAGGGCCCCGGGAACAAAACCAGAGCCCCGGGAACAAAACCAGGGCCCCGGGGAACAAAACCAGAGCCCGGGGGAGAAAACCAGAACCCCGGGGAGAAAACCAGAGCCCCGGGAACAAAACCAGGGCCCCGGGAACAAAACCAGGGCCCCGGGAACAAAACCAGAGCCCGGGGAAGAAAACCAGGGCCCCGGGAACAAAACCAGGGCCTGGGGGACAAAACCAGGGCCCCGGGAACAAAACCAGGGCCCCGGGAACAAAACCAGGGCCCCGGGAACAAAACCAGGGCCCGGGGGAAAAAACCAGGGCTGCGGGAACAAAACCAGGGCCCCGGGAACAAAACCAGGGTCCCGGGAACAAAACCAGAGCCCCGGGAACAAAACCAGAGCCCCGGGAACAAAACCAGAGCCCCGGGAAAAAAACCAGGGTCCCGGGAAAAAAGCCAGGGCCCCGGGAACAAAACCAGGGCCCGGAAAACAAAACCAGAGTGCAGGAAACAAAACCAGAGCCCGGGGGACAAAACCAGGGCCCGGGGAACACAACCAGGACCCTAGAACACAACCAGGGCCCCGGGAACAAAACCAGGGCCCCGGGAACACAACCAGGACCCTGGAACACAATCAGGGCCCCGGGAACAAAACCAGAGCCCCGGGAACACAACCAGGGCCCCTGGAACACAACCAAGGCCCCGGGAAGAAAACCAGGGCCCCGGGAAGAAAACCAGGGCCCCGGGAAGAAAACCAGGGCCCCGGGGACAAAACCAGAGCCCCGGGAACAAAACCAGAGCCCCGGGGACAAAACCAGAACCCCGGGAACAAAACCAGGGCCCGGGGGACAAAACCAGAACCCCGGGAACAAAACCAGGGCCCGGGGGACAAAACCAGGGCCCGGGGGACAAAACCAGGGCCCCGGGAAAAAAACCAGAGCCCCAGAACAAAACCAGAGCCCCGGGAACAAAACCAGAGCCCCGGGAAAAAAACCAGGGTCCCGGGAAAAAAGCCAGGGCCCCGGGAACAAAACCAGGGCCCGGAAAACAAAACCAGAGCGCAGGAAACAAAACCAGAGCCCGGGGGACAAAACCAGGGCCCGGGGAACACAACCAGGACCCTGGAACACAACCAGGGCCCCGGGAACAAAACCAGGGTCCCGGGAACAAAACCAGAGCCCCGGCAACAAAACCAGAGCACCGGGAAAAAAGCCAGAGCCCCGGGAAAAAAACCAGGGCCCCGGGAACAAAACCAGGGCCCCGGGAACAAAACCAGAGCCCCGGGAACAAAACCAGGGCCCCGGGAACAAAACCAGGGCCCGGGGTAAAAAAACAGGGCCCGGGGTAAAAAAACAGGGCCCGGGGAACAAAACCAGGGCCCTGGAAACAAAACCAGAGCCCCGGGAACAAAACCAGAGCCCGGGGAACAAAACCAGAGCCCCGGGAACAAAACCAGGGCCCCGGGAACAAAACCAGAGTCCCGGGAACAAAACAAGAGCCCAGGGGACAAAACCAGTGCCCCGGGAACAAAACCAGGGCCCGGGGGAGAAAACCAGAACCCCGGGGAGAAAACCACAGCCCCGGGGAACAAAACCAGGGCCCCGGGGACAAAACCAGAGCGCTGGAAACAAAAACAGAGCCCGGGGGACAAAACCAGGGCCCGGGAAACAAAACCAGAACCCCGGGGAGAAAACCAGAGCCCCGGGAAAAAAACCAGAGCCCCGGGAACAAAACCAGGGCCCTGGGAACAAAACCCCTGACCCCGACCCCTGACCCCTGACCCCTGACCCCTGACCCCAACCCTAACCCCAACCCTAACCCCTGACCCTGACACCTGACCCCTGACCCCTGACCCTGACCCCTTACCCTGACCCCTGACCCCTGACCCCTGACCCTAACCCTGACCCTGACACCTGACCCCTGACCCTGACCCCTGACCCCTGACCCTGACCCCTGACCCCTGACCCCGACCCCTGACCCCGACCCCTGACCCTGACCCCTGACCCTTGACCCTGACCCCTGACCCCTGACCCTGACCCCTGACCCCTGACCCCGACCCCTGACCCCTGACCCCAACCCTAACCCCAACCCTAACCCCTGACCCTGACACCTGACCCCTGACCCTGACCCCTGACCCTGACCCCTGACCCCTGACCCCTGACCCCTGACCCCTGACCCTAACCCTGACCCTGACACCTGACCCTGACCCTGACCCCTGACCCTGACCCCTGACCCCTGACCCCGACCCCTGACCCCGACCCCTGACCCTGACCCCTGACCCTTGACCCTGACCCTGACCCTGACCCCTGACCCCTGACCCTGACCCCTGAGCCTGACCCCTGAGCCTGACCCTGAACCCTGACCCTGACCCCTGACCCCTGACCCTAACCCCTGACCCTGACCCCTGACCCTGACCCCTGACCCCTGACCCTGACCCCGACCCCAACCCTAACCCCAGCCCTAACCCCAGCCCTAACCCCTAACCCCAACCCCTAACCCTAACCCCAATGACCCTAACCCTAACCCCAAACCCTAACCCTAACCCCAAACCCTAACCCTAACCCTAACCCCTAACCCTAACGGCCCTAACCGTTCCTCTAACCCCAACCCTAAACCCCTAACACTAACCCCAACCCCAACCCCAACCCCCTAACCCTAACCCCCTAAGCTCTAAACCTAACCCCACCGTTAACCCTAACGGTCCTAACCCTAACGGCCCTAACCCTAAGCCCATCTCTCTAGCCCTAAACCTCTAACCCCAACCCCTAATGCCCTAATTCTATCAGCCCTAACCCCTAACTGTGACCCTAACTCCTAACCCCAATGACCCTAACCCCAATCCTGACCCCTAACCTTAATCCCCTGAACCTCAACTATGATCCTGATCCCAACCCCCTAAGTCACAAGCTGCAAGTCATTATCCTAAGGTTAACTATGGTGCCTAACTGTAACCACAACCTCTAACCTCTTACCCTAAGTGCTGTAACTCTAACTTGTAATTCCTAATCTTAACCTCACCCCTTGCTGTAACCCTGTTTTACCTTTTGTCTTCTCCGTGTTTAGTATTTACTTCCGGTGTACTAAGTGCGACTTCCAGCCTCAGCTTGTGTCCGTCTGCTTTATTTTGATCGTTCCGGGTTGTTTTTCGGTCATAAAAGTGCATTTCCGGTGGCTTTACGGCGACTTCCGGTGTTGCTGGAGGACTTCCGGTGTTGCTGGAGGACTTCCGGTGCTGCTGGAGGACTTCCGGTGCTGCTGGAGGACTTCCGGACTACAGAGACTAACTTCCGGTGTGGCGCTCTATGGTCCGGAAGTCCATCTCTATGGTCCGGAAGTCCATCTCTATGGTCCGGAAGACCTCTAAGTGTACTGTCTAGACTGGGCGTTGCTCTCTATGGTCTGGAGGTTTAGCTCTGTGGTCTGAAAGTCCTCCAGCTGTACTCTATGGTCTGGAGACTGCTTTTACGGTGAGGAAATCATGCAGCAGACCTCTATGGTATGGAGATGAGTCTATGTTGTGTCGAAGTCATCTGGCTGTGTGGAAGAGACATGGTTCGAATGGTTTTAAGTGGTGCATTTATTTTTTAACCCTTGGTGTGCTAAAAAAAAAATTTGCTAATTTGCATATTTTGTGAATTTATTCGGATAATGAGCAGTTAATTAGCATTCCAAGTGGGAGGGATGAATGGTTGCAATAACAGTAGATGATGATTATTGTAATCATTAATTACTCCCACTATAAGTACTAGTAATTTGTATATTTTAATAAAATGAAAAATATTAACTCTGGTGCAGCAGTAGAAAATGGCACAGTGAGTGGCAGCAATTTTTTAAATTTTTTTTTAAAATTTTTTGTAATTATGGCTGCCGAAGAGAATGCCATTTTCTACTGCTGCTATTTAAAATTTTAAAAAGCAAACACCCAAAAACAAACCCAAAACAGGCCCAACACCAAGACAAACACAAAAACCCAGAAGACGCAACAAACCAAAACCAAGACAAACACAAAAACACTGAAAATATAACCTAACAAAGATGCACACAAAACCCCAGACAACACAGCACCCCCAAGATAAACACAGGAAAGGCCTCTAACCGACACAGCAAACCCACAAACAGAGACAACACATTGATGACAAAACACACGTACACACAAAAAAAAACCCAAAGACCAACATGGACAAAAAAGACATGGGAAACGAAACAGATAAAGAGACCTTTATTAAAACTTTGTTACAATCATATTTTTATTATGCCTTAGACCACTAATAAAGACTGGATTAACTACCACAATTAGCTCTAACTGCAATTAGGATAATTAAACACAGCCGTATTAGCATTCCATCTTTACTGCACAGTTTGATGTGTTTCTTAGAATACTACTTAGACGCAATTTACGCCTGCTAGTGTCTCGTTAACATCGGTATTACAATCTGCATCATTTATGCCCAAGTAGTAATCTACATTTCTTTAAAACTATTCAAAGCTACTACAACCTTTACACAACTACAAATACTTGAAATATACTTAGGAGCCAGTAACACACAGGCATTCTTTTAACCGGTCCGTAGCTAAATTTATCTATAGATATTGACAACTCTCCCTCTGTTGACTAATTCTCATTTAAATCGTCATTTGCAAAAGTTATTAGCACAACAGTCCCTCAGAAAGAGCTGTGAACACTTGTAACAATTCCCCCCCCCCAACAGCTATCTTTACCCACAGACATTAACAACGCCCACTTGGCTAGGTACTTTCATTTGTTTTTTCAGTTCTTACTGTGATTCCAATCAAGAAAAATTTCTGCCTGTAATTTTTCTAAAAGTAAGTTTTACGTGTAATTTGGTCCGTTGCTGACTCCCAGTAAAATTTTCAATATCATTTTTTACATTTCAAACGTACAATGTACTTTCATTTCCGAGATAAAAATTACTCTCTAGTTGACCAAATACTTGCAACAATTACATTTACTCGCTTCTCACTCATTATTTTAGAAAATACATTGCGCCTCTAAAAACCAGCGCCCCGGGAACAAAACCAGCACCCCGGCAACAAAACCAACGCCCCGGCAACAAAACCAGCGCCCCGGCAACAAAACCAGCGCCCCGGCAACAAAACCGCAGCCCGCGGGAGAAAACCAGAGCCGGGAAACAAAACCAGAGCCCCGGGGAACAAAACCAGAGCCCCGGGGAATAAAACCAGAGCCCCGGCCTCAAAAGCCGGGCCCGAGGCGCGTTACCCGAGCTCCGAACAGTGGAAGTGGCGCCCCGTGAGCAGCACAACCGGCACCTAGAACCCGCACCTAGAAACCCAGGAGCCTGCTGTGGGCACACCGGGACCCCCAGCAGCACCGCAAATAGGCCCAGAAGCACGCCAAGATGCCCAGAAGCATCCTCTGGCCACCCCGACAACCCCAGGAGCACCCCGTGGGCACACAGGGACTCCCAGAGCATCCAGAACCCCCACAAGCACCCCAAGACCCCCACGAGCACCCCGTGGGCATCCAGAGACCCCCCCGGAGCACAACAAGAACCCCCAGAAGCACCCCAAGACCCTCAGGACCATCCTCTGGGCACCCAGACACCCACGGGACCACCCCAAGAACCCCCGGCAGCACCCCAAAGGCAGCCGGTACAGACCTCAGAGTTCTGCACCATCTATTTGCATGGACCTTAACAGACCTCATGCTTTCCCACAGGAGACTTCTCTCACCTTCAGCCCTCTATCTTGTGATGCGCAGGCCCGGGCCGTTTACTCGGCGTCTCCCGTCACTTTGGGGTTCCTTTAGACTGGCTTTCGAGGATTCCTTTACAAGGGGAGCACACATAGGCTACACAGACTATAAGCAAGGGGAAAAGCAAGCACTTCAGTCACTACAATCATGCCTTACGCTAAGGGTATTTTGCAAAGCCAGTGTCTTACCAACCCGACGACCAGCAGAAAGACGAACCATCCCTACATTCTCGGATCGTCTTGCGCCGCAAACTCAGCCCCAGCAGTCGGTAGGTGCCAGCTTTACGTGGGCGTCCCCACGGAGGCAACGGTGACCTCGCTGTACACCGGCCCACTGTTCTTCGGGAAAATCCCGGTATTTATACATTTGCCAAGGAAACGGGTTTCGACACACGTGGCCAGCGGGTGCCGAAACACGCCTCAATTGGCAACTCTCAACATAGGGAGCCTACGGCGCGTGCGCTCGCCGATCGAGCGCGCTGCACGAGCCACAGCCACCCCGTCTATTGGTTCCTAGGCCTTGTTCACGCAACATATTACCATACTCCAGCATTTACGTATTAACCTACACTCAAGCCAACAGCAAAAGGTAACAAAGCAAGCAAAATTATACCTTGTACTTTATATTTCTTCGTTACGGCACGTCTTCCACGTCCTTCACGTCCTCCCCTAACATTTTCTCAACCTTCCTTCTCCTTCTGTATTCAGCATTTTCACACAATAGACCATGAACCGTCTGTTTTCTATGCTGACTGCCGTTTTCTTAGCTATCTATTTCTCACCCAGCGTCCAGCCACGGACCAAAAGCCCATCTTTTAACCCTTCCGTATGCGTGTGTATCTCCCGTCAGCTGCGGACAGACTAAAACAGAACAGACCTCATCGACACCCAAATCCAACTGCAAAACCCACCTCAGTAAGGCTCGTGAACACACCTCCCTTTCCCAACCAAAAGGTGCCCTGGTCCCAAAAGTTTAGAAACCCCTTCTCTTCTCCTCAACCGTCAGGGAAGGAACCCCGCTCCTTCCTGACAGCTCCTGCCCTGGATTTGCACCCCTGAACCCCCTGTGTCGCCCGCTCCCCGGGAGCTGCTCTTCCCAGCTATGCCCAGGCTTCCGCGAGCACCTCCTATCTTCCACCTTCCCACACACTCTCACCTCTGCTACAGCCCCACAAAATAAGCAAAGTCCTGACGCTTGTCATCTACGAGGGGCTGGCCGCAAGCTGCATCTGTTCTAGGGACAACATGATACTCTGTGGGCGAACGGGAAAGGCCATGAGCCGTTCCATACACTGAAAAGTACTATGCCTTATATGTCCCTGCTACTTTCTTGAACAATGCTAGAACTCCGTCTACAGATGCATACAAGATGCTCACCTCAACCCCTGCTAAATACTCTCACCATTGCTCCTATCCAGAGACGATGTCAACAGCTTCTGCAATATACAGCGTCTGGTGGAAAAAAAAAACACAACAAGGTTCCATCTTCAATAAAGTCAGGAATTCCAAAACAATACAATGCACCTGGAATAAAATAAAAACCAAAACCATATTATTAACCAAAACCGTACATCTTGCCACCTCTGAACACCCAATACAAATTTACTTACCTGGGGGGAAAAAAAAAAAAGCTGCATACAAGTGTGCTTTCTTCTACACATGCAGCTGAACCTTGACTGGTCCGGAAGCCCTTACCTTAAACAGACACCTCTGCTTCTCTAAATATCAAAACAAGACTACGCAAAGAGCTTAGGCAGCTCAAAAGCTGCAGTCAGCTGCAGGAACAGCAGACCACCACCTCCAGAGAAGCCCAGCAGCAGAATGAGCTGCCTGAGGAGAGGCTGTAGCTCATATGCTCCGGGCCCCACCCAACACCCTTCCCACAATCCCCTGGCAAAGGGGAGGAGAGAACGACCAGAAGCACGGGGAACAAAACCAGAGCCCCGGGAACAAAACCAGGGCCTGGGGGACAAAACCAGAACCCCGGGGAGAAAACCACAGCCTCGGGGAGAAAACCAGAGCCCCGGGAACAAAACCAGAGCCCCGGGAACAAAACCAGAGCCCGGGGAACAAAACCAGGGCCCGGGGAACAAAACCAGAGTCCCGGGAATAAAACCGCGGCCCGCGGGAGAGAACCAGAGCCAGCGGGAGAGAACCAGAGCCAGCGGGAGAGAACCAGAGCTCCGGGAACAAAACCAGAGCCCCGGAAACAAAACCAGAGCCCCGGAAACAAAACCAGGGCCCGGGGAACAAAACCAGAGCCCGGGGAACAAAACCAGGGCCCCGGGGACAAAACCAGAGCGCTGGAAACAAAAACAGAGCCCGGGGGACAAAACCAGGGCCCGGGAAAAAAAACCAGAACCCCGGGGAGAAAACCAGAGCCCCGGGAACAAAACCAGAGCCCCGGGAAAAAAACCAGAGCCCCGGGAAAAAAACCAGAGCCCCGGGAACAAAACCAGAGCACGGGAAACAAAACCAGAGCCCGGGGGACAAAACCAGGGCCCCGGGGAGAAAACCAGAGCCCCGGGGAGAAAACCAGAGCCCCGGGAACAAAACCAGAGCCCCGGGAACACAATCAGGGCCCCTGGAACACAACCAGGGCCCCGGGAACAAAACCAGGGCCCCGGGAACAAAACCAGGGCCCCAGAAACAAAACCAGGGCCCCAGAAACAAAACCAGGGCCCCGGGAACACAACCAGGGCCCCGGGAACACAATCAGGGCCCCGGGAACACAACCAGGGCCCCGGGAACACAACCAGAGCCCCGGGAACACAACCAGGGCCCCGGGAACACAACCAGGGCCCCGGGAACACAACCAGGGCCCCGGGAACAAAACCAGAGCCCGGGGGAGAAAACCAGAGCCCCGGGAACAAAACCAGGGCCCCGGGAACAAAACCAGGGCCCCGGGAAGAAAACCAGGGCCCCGGGAAGAAAACCAGGGCCCCGGGAAGAAAACCAGGGCCCCGGGAACAAAACCAGGGCCCGGGGAAGAAAACCGGGGCCCCGGGAACAAAACCAGGGCCCCGGGAACAAAACCAGAGCCCCGGGAACAAAACCGGGGCCCCGGGAACAAAACCAGAGCCCCGGGAACAAAACAAGAGCCCCGGGAATAAAACCGCGGCCCGCGGGAAAAAAACCAGGGCCCCGGGAAAAAAACCAGGGCCCCGGGAACAAAACCAGAGCCCCGGGAAAAAAACCAGAGCCCCGGGGAAAAAACCAGAGCCCCGGGAAAAAAACCAGGGCCCCGGGAACAAAACCAGAGCCCCGGGAACAAAACCAGAGCCCCGGGAACAAAACCAGAGCCCCGGGAAAAAAACAAGGGCCCCGGGAACAAAACCAGGGCCCGGGGGACAAAACCAGAGCGCGGGGGACAAAACCAGGGCCCGGGGGACAAAACCAGGGCCCGGGGGACAAAACCAGAGCCCCGGGAAAAAAACCAGGGCCCGGGGGACAAAACCAGGGCCCGGGGGACAAAACCAGGGCCGCGGGAAAAAAACCATGGCCCGGGGGAGAAAACCAGAGCCCCGGAGAAAAAACCAGAGCCCCGGGAACAAAACCAGGGCCTCGGGAACAAAACCAGGGCCCCGGGAACAAAACCAGGGCCCCGGGAACAAAACCAGGGCCTCGGGGGACAAAACCAGGGCCCCGGGAACAAAACAAGGGCCCCGGGAACATAACCAGGGCCCGGGGGACAAAACCAGGGCGCGGGGGACAAAACCAGGGCCCCGGGAACAAAACCAGGGCCCGGGGAACAAAACCAGAGCCCCAGGAACAAAACCAGGGCCCCGGGAACAAAACCAGGGCCCCGGGAACAAAACCAGGGCCCAGCGGACAAAACCAGGGCCCGGGGGACAAAACCAGGGCCCCGGGAACAAAACCAGGGTCCCGGGAACAAAACCAGAGCCCCGGGAACAAAACCAGAGCCCCGGGAACAAAACCAGAGCCCCGGGAACAAAACCAGGGCCCCGGGAACAAAACCAGGGCCCCGGGAACAAAACCAGGGCCCGGGGGACAAAACCAGAGCGCGGGAAACAAAACCAGAGCCCGGGGGACAAAACCAGGGCCCGGGGAACAAAACCAGAACCCAGGGGAGAAAACCAGAGCCCCGGGAACAAAACCAGAGCCCCGGCAACAAAACCAGAGCCGGGGGAGAAAACCAGAGCCCCGGGAACAAAACCAGGGCCCGGGGGACAAAACCAGGGCCCCGGGAACAAAACCAGGGCCCCGGGAACAAAACCAGGGCCCCGGGAAGAAAACCAGGGCCCCGGGAACAAAACCAGGGCCCGGGGAAGAAAACCGGGGCCCCGGGAACAAAACCAGGGCCCCGGGAACAAAACCAGAGCCCCGGGAACAAAACCAGAGCCCCGGGAACAAAACCAGAGCCCCGGGAAAAAAACCAGGGCCCCGGGAACAAAACCAGAGCCCCGGGAACAAAACCAGAGCCCCGGGAAAAAAACAAGGGCCCCGGGAACAAAACCAGGGCCCGGGGGACAAAACCAGGGCCCGGGGGACAAAACCAGGGCCCCGGGAACAAAACCAGTGCCCGGGGGACAAAACCAGGGCCCGGGGGACAAAACCAGGGCCCGGGGGACAAAACCAGAGCCCCGGGAAAAAAACCAGGGCCCGGGGGACAAAACCAGGGCCCGGGGGACAAAACCAGGGCCCGGGGGACAAAACCAGGGCCGCGGGAAAAAAACCAGGGCCCGGGGGAGAAAACCAGAGCCCCGGAGAGAAAACCAGAGCCCCGGGAACAAAACCAGGGCCTCGGGAACAAAACCAGGGCCCCGGGAACAAAACCAGGGCCCCGGGAACAAAACCAGGGCCTCGGGGGACAAAACCAGGGCCCCGGGAACAAAACAAGGGCCCCGGGAACAAAACAAGGGCCCCGGGAACATAACCAGGGCCCAGCGGACAAAACCAGGGCCCGGGGGACAAAACCCCTGACCCCGACCCCTGACCCCTGACCCCAACCCTAACCCCAACCCTAACCCTAACCCCTGACCCCTGACCCCTGACCCTGACCCCTGACCCTGACCCCTGACCCTGACCCCTGACCCCTGACCCTAACCCTATCCCTGACCCTGACACCTGACCCCTGACCCTGACCCCTGACCCCTGACCCTGACCCCTGACCCCTGACCCCGACCCCTGACCCCGACCCCTGACCCCTGACCCTGACCCCTGACCCTTGACCCTGACCCCTGACCCCTGACCCTGACCCCTGACCCCTGAGCCTGACCCTGACCCCTGACCCCTGACCCTGACCCCTGACCCCTGACCCTGACCCCTGACCCTGACCCCTGACCCCTGACCCCTGACCCTGACCCCGACCCCAACCCTAACCCCAACCCTAACCCCAGCCCTAACCCCAGCCCTAACCCCTAACCCCAACCCCTAACCCTAACCCCAATGACCCTAACCCTAACCCCAAACCCTAACCCTAACCCCAAACCCTAACCCTAACCCTAACCCCTAACCCTAACGGCCCTAACCGTTCCTCTAACCCCAACCCTAAACCCCTAACACTAACCCCAACCCCAACCCCAACCCCCTAACCCTAACCCCCTAAGCTCTAAACCTAACCCCACCGTTAACCCTAACGGTCCTAACCCTAACGGCCCTAACCCTAAACCCATCTCTCTAGCCCTAAACCTCTAACCCCAACCCCTAATGCCCTAATTCTATCAGCCCTAACCCCTAACTGTGACCCTAACTCCTAACCCCAATGACCCTAACCCCGATCCTGACCCCTAACCTTAATCCCCTGAACCTCAACTATGATCCTGATCCCAACCCCCTAAGTCACAAGCTGCAAGTCATTATCCTAAGGTTAACTATGGTGCCTAACTGTAACCACAACCTCTAACCTCTTACCCTAAGTGCTGTAACTCTAACTTGTAATTCCTAATCTTAACCTCACCCCTTGCTGTAACCCTGTTTTACCTTTTGTCTTCTCCGTGTTTAGTATTTACTTCCGGTGTACTAAGTGCGACTTCCAGCCTCAGCTTGTGTCCGTCTGCTTTATTTTGATCGTTCCGGGTTGTTTTTCGGTCATAAAAGTGCATTTCCGGTGGCTTTACGGCGACTTCCGGTGTTGCTGGAGGACTTCCGGTGTTGCTGGAGGACTTCCAGTGCTGCTGGAGGACTTCCGGTGCTGCTGGAGGACTTCCGGACTACAGAGACTAACTTCCGGTGTGGCGCTCTATGGTCCGGAAGTCCATCTCTATGGTCCGGAAGTCCATCTCTATGGTCCGGAAGTCCATCTCTATGGTCCGGAAGACCTCTAAGTGTACTGTCTAGACTGGGCGTTGCTCTCTATGGTCTGGAGGTTTAGCTCTGTGGTCTGAAAGTCCTCCAGCTGTACTCTATGGTCTGGAGACTGCTTTTACGGTGAGGAAATCATGCAGCAGACCTCTATGGTATGGAGATGAGTCTATGTTGTGTCGAAGTCATCTGGCTGTGTGGAAGAGACATGGTTCGAATGGTTTTAAGTGGTGCATTTATTTTTTAACCCTTGGTGTGCTAAAAAAAAAATTTGCTAATTTGCATATTTTGTGAATTTATTCGGATAATGAGCAGTTAATTAGCATTCCAAGTGGGAGGGATGAATGGTTGCAATAACAGTAGATGATGATTATTGTAATCATTAATTACTCCCACTATAAGTACTAGTAATTTGTATATTTTAATAAAATGAAAAATATTAACTCTGGTGCAGCAGTAGAAAATGGCACAGTGAGTGGCAGCAATTTTTTAAATTTTTTTTTAAAATTTTTTGTAATTATGGCTGCCGAAGAGAATGCCATTTTCTACTGCTGCTATTTAAAATTTTAAAAAGCAAACACCCAAAAACAAACCCAAAACAGGCCCAACACCAAGACAAACACAAAAACCCAGAAGACGCAACAAACCAAAACCAAGACAAACACAAAAACACTGAAAATATAACCTAACAAAGATGCACACAAAACCCCAGACAACACAGCACCCCCAAGATAAACACAGGAAAGGCCTCTAACCGACACAGCAAACCCACAAACAGAGACAACACATTGATGACAAAACACACGTACACACAAAAAAAAACCCAAAGACCAACATGGACAAAAAAGACATGGGAAACGAAACAGATAAAGAGACCTTTATTAAAACTTTGTTACAATCATATTTTTATTATGCCTTAGACCACTAATAAAGACTGGATTAACTACCACAATTAGCTCTAACTGCAATTAGGATAATTAAACACAGCCGTATTAGCATTCCATCTTTACTGCACAGTTTGATGTGTTTCTTAGAATACTACTTAGACGCAATTTACGCCTGCTAGTGTCTCGTTAACATCGGTATTACAATCTGCATCATTTATGCCCAAGTAGTAATCTACATTTCTTTAAAACTATTCAAAGCTACTACAACCTTTACACAACTACAAATACTTGAAATATACTTAGGAGCCAGTAACACACAGGCATTCTTTTAACCGGTCCGTAGCTAAATTTATCTATAGATATTGACAACTCTCCCTCTGTTGACTAATTCTCATTTAAATCGTCATTTGCAAAAGTTATTAGCACAACAGTCCCTCAGAAAGAGCTGTGAACACTTGTAACAATTCCCCCCCCCCAACAGCTATCTTTACCCACAGACATTAACAACGCCCACTTGGCTAGGTACTTTCATTTGTTTTTTCAGTTCTTACTGTGATTCCAATCAAGAAAAATTTCTGCCTGTAATTTTTCTAAAAGTAAGTTTTACGTGTAATTTGGTCCGTTGCTGACTCCCAGTAAAATTTTCAATATCATTTTTTACATTTCAAATGTACAATGTACTTTCATTTCCGAGATAAAAATTACTCTCTAGTTGACCAAATACTTGCAACAATTACATTTACTCGCTTCTCACTCATTATTTTAGAAAATACATTGCGCCTCTAAAAACCAGCGCCCCGGGAACAAAACCAGCACCCCGGCAACAAAACCAACGCCCCGGCAACAAAACCAACGCCCCGGCAACAAAACCAACGCCCCGGCAACAAAACCAACGCCCCGGCAACAAAACCGCAGCCCGCGGGAGAAAACCAGAGCCGGGAAACAAAACCAGAGCCCCGGGGAACAAAACCAGAGCCCCGGGGAATAAAACCAGAGCCCCGGCCTCAAAAGCCGGGCCCGAGGCGCGTTACCCGAGCTCCGAACAGTGGAAGTGGCGCCCCGTGAGCAGCACAACCGGCACCTAGAACCCGCACCTAGAAACCCAGGAGCCTGCTGTGGGCACACCGGGACCCCCAGCAGCACCGCAAATAGGCCCAGAAGCACGCCAAGATGCCCAGAAGCATCCTCTGGCCACCCCGACAACCCCAGGAGCACCCCGTGGGCACACAGGGACTCCCAGAGCATCCAGAACCCCCACAAGCACCCCAAGACCCCCACGAGCACCCCGTGGGCATCCAGAGACCCCCCCGGAGCACAACAAGAACCCCCAGAAGCACCCCAAGACCCTCAGGACCATCCTCTGGGCACCCAGACACCCACGGGACCACCCCAAGAACCCCCGGCAGCACCCCAAAGGCAGCCAGTACAGACCTCAGAGTTCTGCACCATCTATTTGCATGGACCTTAACAGACCTCATGCTTTCCCACAGGAGACTTCTCTCACCTTCAGCCCTCTATCTTGTGATGCGCAGGCCCGGGCCGTTTACTCGGCGTCTCCCGTCACTTTGGGGTTCCTTTAGACTGGCTTTCGAGGATTCCTTTAGCAGGGGAGCACACATAGGCTACACAGACTATAAGCAAGGGGAAAAGCAAGCACTTCAGTCACTACAATCATGCCTTACGCTAAGGGTATTTTGCAAAGCCAGTGTCTTACCAACCCGACGACCAGCAGAAAGACGAACCATCCCTACATTCTCGGATCGTCTTGCGCCGCAAACTCAGCCCCAGCAGTCGGTAGGTGCCAGCTTTACGTGGGCGTCCCCACGGAGGCAACGGTGACCTCGCTGTACACCGGCCCACTGTTCTTCGGGAAAATCCCGGTATTTATACATTTGCCAAGGAAACGGGTTTCGACACACGTGGCCAGCGGGTGCCGAAACACGCCTCAATTGGCAACTCTCAACATAGGGAGCCTACGGCGCCTGCGCTCGCCGATCGAGCGCGCTGCACGAGCCACAGCCACCCCGTCTATTGGTTCCTAGGCCTTGTTCACGCAACATATTACCATACTCCAGCATTTACGTATTAACCTACACTCAAGCCAACAGCAAAAGGTAACAAAGCAAGCAAAATTATACCTTGTACTTTATATTTCTTCGTTACGGCACGTCTTCCACGTCCTTCACGTCCTCCCCTAACATTTTCTCAACCTTCCTTCTCCTTCTGTATTCAGCATTTTCACACAATAGACCATGAACCGTCTGTTTTCTATGCTGACTGCCGTTTTCTTAGCTATCTATTTCTCACCCAGCGTCCAGCCACGGACCAAAAGCCCATCTTTTAACCCTTCCGTATGCGTGTGTATCTCCCGTCAGCTGCGGACAGACTAAAACAGAACAGACCTCATCGACACCCAAATCCAACTGCAAAACCCACCTCAGTAAGGCTCGTGAACACACCTCCCTTTCCCAACCAAAAGGTGCCCTGGTCCCAAAAGTTTAGAAACCCCTTCTCTTCTCCTCAACCGTCAGGGAAGGAACCCCGCTCCTTCCTGACAGCTCCTGCCCTGGATTTGCACCCCTGAACCCCCTGTGTCGCCCGCTCCCCGGGAGCTGCTCTTCCCAGCTATGCCCAGGCTTCCGCGAGCACCTCCTATCTTCCACCTTCCCACACACTCTCACCTCTGCTACAGCCCCACAAAATAAGCAAAGTCCTGACGCTTGTCATCTACGAGGGGCTGGCCGCAAGCTGCATCTGTTCTAGGGACAACATGATACTCTGTGGGCGAACGGGAAAGGCCATGAGCCGTTCCATACACTGAAAAGTACTATGCCTTATATGTCCCTGCTACTTTCTTGAACAATGCTAGAACTCCGTCTACAGATGCATACAAGATGCTCACCTCAACCCCTGCTAAATACTCTCACCATTGCTCCTATCCAGAGACGATGTCAACAGCTTCTGCAATATACAGCGTCTGGTGGAAAAAAAAAACACAACAAGGTTCCATCTTCAATAAAGTCAGGAATTCCAAAACAATACAATGCACCTGGAATAAAATAAAAACCAAAACCATATTATTAACCAAAACCGTACATCTTGCCACCTCTGAACACCCAATACAAATTTACTTACCTGGGGGGAAAAAAAAAAAAGCTGCATACAAGTGTGCTTTCTTCTACACATGCAGCTGAACCTTGACTGGTCCGGAAGCCCTTACCTTAAACAGACACCTCTGCTTCTCTAAATATCAAAACAAGACTACGCAAAGAGCTTAGGCAGCTCAAAAGCTGCAGTCAGCTGCAGGAACAGCAGACCACCACCTCCAGAGAAGCCCAGCAGCAGAATGAGCTGCCTGAGGAGAGGCTGTAGCTCATATGCTCCGGGCCCCACCCAACACCCTTCCCACAATCCCCTGGCAAAGGGGAGGAGAGAACGACCAGAAGCACGGGGAACAAAACCAGAGCCCCGGGAACAAAACCAGGGCCTGGGGGACAAAACCAGAACCCCGGGGAGAAAACCACAGCCTCGGGGAGAAAACCAGAGCCCCGGGAACAAAACCAGAGCCCCGGGAACAAAACCAGAGCCCGGGGAACAAAACCAGGGCCCGGGGAACAAAACCAGAGTCCCGGGAATAAAACCGCGGCCCGCGGGAGAGAACCAGAGCCAGCGGGAGAGAACCAGAGCCAGCGGGAGAGAACCAGAGCTCCGGGAACAAAACCAGAGCCCCGGAAACAAAACCAGAGCCCCGGAAACAAAACCAGGGCCCGGGGAACAAAACCAGAGCCCGGGGAACAAAACCAGGGCCCCGGGGACAAAACCAGAGCGCTGGAAACAAAAACAGAGCCCGGGGGACAAAACCAGGGCCCGGGAAAAAAAACCAGAACCCCGGGGAGAAAACCAGAGCCCCGGGAACAAAACCAGAGCCCCGGGAAAAAAACCAGAGCCCCGGGAAAAAAACCAGAGCCCCGGGAACAAAACCAGAGCACGGGAAACAAAACCAGAGCCCGGGGGACAAAACCAGGGCCCCGGGGAGAAAACCAGAGCCCCGGGGAGAAAACCAGAGCCCCGGGAACAAAACCAGAGCCCCGGGAACACAATCAGGGCCCCTGGAACACAACCAGGGCCCCGGGAACAAAACCAGGGCCCCGGGAACAAAACCAGGGCCCCAGAAACAAAACCAGGGCCCCAGAAACAAAACCAGGGCCCCGGGAACACAACCAGGGCCCCGGGAACACAATCAGGGCCCCGGGAACACAACCAGGGCCCCGGGAACACAACCAGGGCCCCGGGAACACAACCAGGGCCCCGGGAACACAACCAGGGCCCCGGGAACAAAACCAGAGCCCGGGGGAGAAAACCAGAGCCCCGGGAACAAAACCAGGGCCCCGGGAACAAAACCAGGGCCCCGGGAAGAAAACCAGGGCCCCGGGAACAAAACCAGGGCCCCGGGAAGAAAACCAGGGCCCCGGGAACAAAACCAGGGCCCGGGGAAGAAAACCGGGGCCCCGGGAACAAAACCAGGGCCCCGGGAACAAAACCAGAGCCCCGGGAACAAAACCGGGGCCCCGGGAACAAAACCAGAGCCCCGGGAACAAAACAAGAGCCCCGGGAATAAAACCGCGGCCCGCGGGAAAAAAACCAGGGCCCCGGGAAAAAAACCAGGGCCCCGGGAACAAAACCAGAGCCCCGGGAAAAAAACCAGAGCCCCGGGAAAAAAACCAGAGCCCCGGGGAAAAAACCAGAGCCCCGGGAAAAAAACCAGGGCCCCGGGAACAAAACCAGAGCCCCGGGAACAAAACCAGAGCCCCGGGAACAAAACCAGAGCCCCGGGAAAAAAACAAGGGCCCCGGGAACAAAACCAGGGCCCGGGGGACAAAACCAGAGCGCGGGGGACAAAACCAGGGCCCGGGGGACAAAACCAGGGCCCGGGGGACAAAACCAGAGCCCCGGGAAAAAAACCAGGGCCCGGGGGACAAAACCAGGGCCCGGGGGACAAAACCAGGGCCGCGGGAAAAAAACCATGGCCCGGGGGAGAAAACCAGAGCCCCGGAGAAAAAACCAGAGCCCCGGGAACAAAACCAGGGCCTCGGGAACAAAACCAGGGCCCCGGGAACAAAACCAGGGCCCCGGGAACAAAACCAGGGCCTCGGGGGACAAAACCAGGGCCCCGGGAACAAAACAAGGGCCCCGGGAACATAACCAGGGCCCGGGGGACAAAACCAGGGCGCGGGGGACAAAACCAGGGCCCCGGGAACAAAACCAGGGCCCGGGGAACAAAACCAGAGCCCCAGGAACAAAACCAGGGCCCCGGGAACAAAACCAGGGCCCCGGGAACAAAACCAGGGCCCCGGGAACAAAACCAGAGCCCCGGGAACAAAACCAGGGCCCAGCGGACAAAACCAGGGCCCGGGGGACAAAACCAGGGCCCCGGGAACAAAACCAGGGTCCCGGGAACAAAACCAGAGCCCCGGGAACAAAACCAGAGCCCCGGGAACAAAACCAGAGCCCCGGGAACAAAACCAGGGCCCCGGGAACAAAACCAGGGCCCCGGGAACAAAACCAGGGCCCGGGGGACAAAACCAGAGCGCGGGAAACAAAACCAGAGCCCGGGGGACAAAACCAGGGCCCGGGGAACAAAACCAGAACCCAGGGGAGAAAACCAGAGCCCCGGGAACAAAACCAGAGCCCCGGCAACAAAACCAGAGCCGGGGGAGAAAACCAGAGCCCCGGGAACAAAACCAGGGCCCGGGGGACAAAACCAGGGCCCCGGGAACAAAACCAGGGCCCCGGGAACAAAACCAGGGCCCCGGGAAGAAAACCAGGGCCCCGGGAACAAAACCAGGGCCCGGGGAAGAAAACCGGGGCCCCGGGAACAAAACCAGGGCCCCGGGAACAAAACCAGAGCCCCGGGAACAAAACCAGAGCCCCGGGAAAAAAACCAGGGCCCCGGGAACAAAACCAGAGCCCCGGGAACAAAACCAGAGCCCCGGGAAAAAAACAAGGGCCCCGGGAACAAAACCAGGGCCCGGGGGACAAAACCAGGGCCCGGGGGACAAAACCAGGGCCCCGGGAACAAAACCAGTGCCCGGGGGACAAAACCAGGGCCCGGGGGACAAAACCAGGGCCCGGGGGACAAAACCAGAGCCCCGGGAAAAAAACCAGGGCCCGGGGGACAAAACCAGGGCCCGGGGGACAAAACCAGGGCCCGGGGGACAAAACCAGGGCCGCGGGAAAAAAACCAGGGCCCGGGGGAGAAAACCAGAGCCCCGGAGAGAAAACCAGAGCCCCGGGAACAAAACCAGGGCCTCGGGAACAAAACCAGGGCCCCGGGAACAAAACCAGGGCCCCGGGAACAAAACCAGGGCCTCGGGGGACAAAACCAGGGCCCCGGGAACAAAACAAGGGCCCCGGGAACAAAACAAGGGCCCCGGGAACATAACCAGGGCCCAGCGGACAAAACCAGGGCCCGGGGGACAAAACCCCTGACCCCGACCCCTGACCGCTGACCCCAACCCTAACCCCAACCCTAACCCTAACCCCTGACCCTGACCCCTGACCCCTGACCCTGACCCCTGACCCTGACCCCTGACCCCTGACCCTGACCCCTGACCCTAACCCTATCCCTGACCCTGACACCTGACCCCTGACCCTGACCCCTGACCCTGACCCCTGACCCCGACCCCTGACCCCGACCCCTGACCCCTGACCCTTGACCCTGACCCCTGACCCTTGACCCTGACCCCTGACCCCTGACCCTGACCCCTGACCCCTGAGCCTGACCCTGACCCCTGACCCCTGACCCTGACCCCTGACCCCTGACCCTGACCCCTGACCCTGACCCCTGACCCTGACCCCTGACCCCTGACCCTGACCCCGACCCCAACCCTAACCCCAACCCTAACCCCAGCCCTAACCCCAGCCCTAACCCCTAACCCCAACCCCTAACCCTAACCCCAATGACCCTAACCCTAACCCCAAACCCTAACCCTAACCCCAAACCCTAACCCTAACCCTAACCCCTAACCCTAACGGCCCTAACCGTTCCTCTAACCCCAACCCTAAACCCCTAACACTAACCCCAACCCCAACCCCAACCCCCTAACCCTAACCCCCTAAGCTCTAAACCTAACCCCACCGTTAACCCTAACGGTCCTAACCCTAACGGCCCTAACCCTAAACCCATCTCTCTAGCCCTAAACCTCTAACCCCAACCCCTAATGCCCTAATTCTATCAGCCCTAACCCCTAACTGTGACCCTAACTCCTAACCCCAATGACCCTAACCCCGATCCTGACCCCTAACCTTAATCCCCTGAACCTCAACTATGATCCTGATCCCAACCCCCTAAGTCACAAGCTGCAAGTCATTATCCTAAGGTTAACTATGGTGCCTAACTGTAACCACAACCTCTAACCTCTTACCCTAAGTGCTGTAACTCTAACTTGTAATTCCTAATCTTAACCTCACCCCTTGCTGTAACCCTGTTTTACCTTTTGTCTTCTCCGTGTTTAGTATTTACTTCCGGTGTACTAAGTGCGACTTCCAGCCTCAGCTTGTGTCCGTCTGCTTTATTTTGATCGTTCCGGGTTGTTTTTCGGTCATAAAAGTGCATTTCCGGTGGCTTTACGGCGACTTCCGGTGTTGCTGGAGGACTTCCGGTGTTGCTGGAGGACTTCCAGTGCTGCTGGAGGACTTCCGGTGCTGCTGGAGGACTTCCGGACTACAGAGACTAACTTCCGGTGTGGCGCTCTATGGTCCGGAAGTCCATCTCTATGGTCCGGAAGTCCATCTCTATGGTCCGGAAGTCCATCTCTATGGTCCGGAAGACCTCTAAGTGTACTGTCTAGACTGGGCGTTGCTCTCTATGGTCTGGAGGTTTAGCTCTGTGGTCTGAAAGTCCTCCAGCTGTACTCTATGGTCTGGAGACTGCTTTTACGGTGAGGAAATCATGCAGCAGACCTCTATGGTATGGAGATGAGTCTATGTTGTGTCGAAGTCATCTGGCTGTGTGGAAGAGACATGGTTCGAATGGTTTTAAGTGGTGCATTTATTTTTTAACCCTTGGTGTGCTAAAAAAAAAATTTGCTAATTTGCATATTTTGTGAATTTATTCGGATAATGAGCAGTTAATTAGCATTCCAAGTGGGAGGGATGAATGGTTGCAATAACAGTAGATGATGATTATTGTAATCATTAATTACTCCCACTATAAGTACTAGTAATTTGTATATTTTAATAAAATGAAAAATATTAACTCTGGTGCAGCAGTAGAAAATGGCACAGTGAGTGGCAGCAATTTTTTAAATTTTTTTTTAAAATTTTTTGTAATTATGGCTGCCGAAGAGAATGCCATTTTCTACTGCTGCTATTTAAAATTTTAAAAAGCAAACACCCAAAAACAAACCCAAAACAGGCCCAACACCAAGACAAACACAAAAACCCAGAAGACGCAACAAACCAAAACCAAGACAAACACAAAAACACTGAAAATATAACCTAACAAAGATGCACACAAAACCCCAGACAACACAGCACCCCCAAGATAAACACAGGAAAGGCCTCTAACCGACACAGCAAACCCACAAACAGAGACAACACATTGATGACAAAACACACGTACACACAAAAAAAAACCCAAAGACCAACATGGACAAAAAAGACATGGGAAACGAAACAGATAAAGAGACCTTTATTAAAACTTTGTTACAATCATATTTTTATTATGCCTTAGACCACTAATAAAGACTGGATTAACTACCACAATTAGCTCTAACTGCAATTAGGATAATTAAACACAGCCGTATTAGCATTCCATCTTTACTGCACAGTTTGATGTGTTTCTTAGAATACTACTTAGACGCAATTTACGCCTGCTAGTGTCTCGTTAACATCGGTATTACAATCTGCATCATTTATGCCCAAGTAGTAATCTACATTTCTTTAAAACTATTCAAAGCTACTACAACCTTTACACAACTACAAATACTTGAAATATACTTAGGAGCCAGTAACACACAGGCATTCTTTTAACCGGTCCGTAGCTAAATTTATCTATAGATATTGACAACTCTCCCTCTGTTGACTAATTCTCATTTAAATCGTCATTTGCAAAAGTTATTAGCACAACAGTCCCTCAGAAAGAGCTGTGAACACTTGTAACAATTCCCCCCCCCCAACAGCTATCTTTACCCACAGACATTAACAACGCCCACTTGGCTAGGTACTTTCATTTGTTTTTTCAGTTCTTACTGTGATTCCAATCAAGAAAAATTTCTGCCTGTAATTTTTCTAAAAGTAAGTTTTACGTGTAATTTGGTCCGTTGCTGACTCCCAGTAAAATTTTCAATATCATTTTTTACATTTCAAATGTACAATGTACTTTCATTTCCGAGATAAAAATTACTCTCTAGTTGACCAAATACTTGCAACAATTACATTTACTCGCTTCTCACTCATTATTTTAGAAAATACATTGCGCCTCTAAAAACCAGCGCCCCGGGAACAAAACCAGCACCCCGGCAACAAAACCAACGCCCCGGCAACAAAACCAACGCCCCGGCAACAAAACCAACGCCCCGGCAACAAAACCAACGCCCCGGCAACAAAACCGCAGCCCGCGGGAGAAAACCAGAGCCGGGAAACAAAACCAGAGCCCCGGGGAACAAAACCAGAGCCCCGGGGAATAAAACCAGAGCCCCGGCCTCAAAAGCCGGGCCCGAGGCGCGTTACCCGAGCTCCGAACAGTGGAAGTGGCGCCCCGTGAGCAGCACAACCGGCACCTAGAACCCGCACCTAGAAACCCAGGAGCCTGCTGTGGGCACACCGGGACCCCCAGCAGCACCGCAAATAGGCCCAGAAGCACGCCAAGATGCCCAGAAGCATCCTCTGGCCACCCCGACAACCCCAGGAGCACCCCGTGGGCACACAGGGACTCCCAGAGCATCCAGAACCCCCACAAGCACCCCAAGACCCCCACGAGCACCCCGTGGGCATCCAGAGACCCCCCCGGAGCACAACAAGAACCCCCAGAAGCACCCCAAGACCCTCAGGACCATCCTCTGGGCACCCAGACACCCACGGGACCACCCCAAGAACCCCCGGCAGCACCCCAAAGGCAGCCGGTACAGACCTCAGAGTTCTGCACCATCTATTTGCATGGACCTTAACAGACCTCATGCTTTCCCACAGGAGACTTCTCTCACCTTCAGCCCTCTATCTTGTGATGCGCAGGCCCGGGCCGTTTACTCGGCGTCTCCCGTCACTTTGGGGTTCCTTTAGACTGGCTTTCGAGGATTCCTTTAGCAGGGGAGCACACATAGGCTACACAGACTATAAGCAAGGGGAAAAGCAAGCACTTCAGTCACTACAATCATGCCTTACGCTAAGGGTATTTTGCAAAGCCAGTGTCTTACCAACCCGACGACCAGCAGAAAGACGAACCATCCCTACATTCTCGGATCGTCTTGCGCCGCAAACTCAGCCCCAGCAGTCGGTAGGTGCCAGCTTTACGTGGGCGTCCCCACGGAGGCAACGGTGACCTCGCTGTACACCGGCCCACTGTTCTTCGGGAAAATCCCGGTATTTATACATTTGCCAAGGAAACGGGTTTCGACACACGTGGCCAGCGGGTGCCGAAACACGCCTCAATTGGCAACTCTCAACATAGGGAGCCTACGGCGCCTGCGCTCGCCGATCGAGCGCGCTGCACGAGCCACAGCCACCCCGTCTATTGGTTCCTAGGCCTTGTTCACGCAACATATTACCATACTCCAGCATTTACGTATTAACCTACACTCAAGCCAACAGCAAAAGGTAACAAAGCAAGCAAAATTATACCTTGTACTTTATATTTCTTCGTTACGGCACGTCTTCCACGTCCTTCACGTCCTCCCCTAACATTTTCTCAACCTTCCTTCTCCTTCTGTATTCAGCATTTTCACACAATAGACCATGAACCGTCTGTTTTCTATGCTGACTGCCGTTTTCTTAGCTATCTATTTCTCACCCAGCGTCCAGCCACGGACCAAAAGCCCATCTTTTAACCCTTCCGTATGCGTGTGTATCTCCCGTCAGCTGCGGACAGACTAAAACAGAACAGACCTCATCGACACCCAAATCCAACTGCAAAACCCACCTCAGTAAGGCTCGTGAACACACCTCCCTTTCCCAACCAAAAGGTGCCCTGGTCCCAAAAGTTTAGAAACCCCTTCTCTTCTCCTCAACCGTCAGGGAAGGAACCCCGCTCCTTCCTGACAGCTCCTGCCCTGGATTTGCACCCCTGAACCCCCTGTGTCGCCCGCTCCCCGGGAGCTGCTCTTCCCAGCTATGCCCAGGCTTCCGCGAGCACCTCCTATCTTCCACCTTCCCACACACTCTCACCTCTGCTACAGCCCCACAAAATAAGCAAAGTCCTGACGCTTGTCATCTACGAGGGGCTGGCCGCAAGCTGCATCTGTTCTAGGGACAACATGATACTCTGTGGGCGAACGGGAAAGGCCATGAGCCGTTCCATACACTGAAAAGTACTATGCCTTATATGTCCCTGCTACTTTCTTGAACAATGCTAGAACTCCGTCTACAGATGCATACAAGATGCTCACCTCAACCCCTGCTAAATACTCTCACCATTGCTCCTATCCAGAGACGATGTCAACAGCTTCTGCAATATACAGCGTCTGGTGGAAAAAAAAAACACAACAAGGTTCCATCTTCAATAAAGTCAGGAATTCCAAAACAATACAATGCACCTGGAATAAAATAAAAACCAAAACCATATTATTAACCAAAACCGTACATCTTGCCACCTCTGAACACCCAATACAAATTTACTGACCTGGGGGGAAAAAAAAAAAAGCTGCATACAAGTGTGCTTTCTTCTACACATGCAGCTGAACCTTGACTGGTCCGGAAGCCCTTACCTTAAACAGACACCTCTGCTTCTCTAAATATCAAAACAAGACTACGCAAAGAGCTTAGGCAGCTCAAAAGCTGCAGTCAGCTGCAGGAACAGCAGACCACCACCTCCAGAGAAGCCCAGCAGCAGAATGAGCTGCCTGAGGAGAGGCTGTAGCTCATATGCTCCGGGCCCCACCCAACACCCTTCCCACAATCCCCTGGCAAAGGGGAGGAGAGAACGACCAGAAGCACGGGGAACAAAACCAGAGCCCCGGGAACAAAACCAGGGCCTGGGGGACAAAACCAGAACCCCGGGGAGAAAACCACAGCCTCGGGGAGAAAACCAGAGCCCCGGGAACAAAACCAGAGCCCCGGGAACAAAACCAGAGCCCGGGGAACAAAACCAGGGCCCGGGGAACAAAACCAGAGTCCCGGGAATAAAACCGCGGCCCGCGGGAGAGAACCAGAGCCAGCGGGAGAGAACCAGAGCCAGCGGGAGAGAACCAGAGCTCCGGGAACAAAACCAGAGCCCCGGAAACAAAACCAGAGCCCCGGAAACAAAACCAGGGCCCGGGGAACAAAACCAGAGCCCGGGGAACAAAACCAGGGCCCCGGGGACAAAACCAGAGCGCTGGAAACAAAAACAGAGCCCGGGGGACAAAACCAGGGCCCGGGAAAAAAAACCAGAACCCCGGGGAGAAAACCAGAGCCCCGGGAACAAAACCAGAGCCCCGGGAAAAAAACCAGAGCCCCGGGAAAAAAACCAGAGCCCCGGGAACAAAACCAGAGCACGGGAAACAAAACCAGAGCCCGGGGGACAAAACCAGGGCCCCGGGGAGAAAACCAGAGCCCCGGGGAGAAAACCAGAGCCCCGGGAACAAAACCAGAGCCCCGGGAACACAATCAGGGCCCCTGGAACACAACCAGGGCCCCGGGAACAAAACCAGGGCCCCAGAAACAAAACCAGGGCCCCAGAAACAAAACCAGGGCCCCGGGAACACAACCAGGGCCCCGGGAACACAATCAGGGCCCCGGGAACACAACCAGGGCCCCGGGAACACAACCAGGGCCCCGGGAACACAACCAGGGCCCCGGGAACACAACCAGGGCCCCGGGAACAAAACCAGAGCCCGAGGGAGAAAACCAGAGCCCCGGGAACAAAACCAGGGCCCCGGGAACAAAACCAGGGCCCCGGGAAGAAAACCAGGGCCCCGGGAAGAAAACCAGGGCCCCGGGAAGAAAACCAGGGCCCCGGGAACAAAACCAGGGCCCGGGGAAGAAAACCGGGGCCCCGGGAACAAAACCAGGGCCCCGGGAACAAAACCAGAGCCCCGGGAACAAAACCGGGGCCCCGGGAACAAAACCAGAGCCCCGGGAACAAAACAAGAGCCCCGGGAATAAAACCGCGGCCCGCGGGAAAAAAACCAGGGCCCCGGGAAAAAAACCAGGGCCCCGGGAACAAAACCAGAGCCCCGGGAAAAAAAACAGAGCCCCGGGGAAAAAACCAGAGCCCCGGGAAAAAAACCAGGGCCCCGGGAACAAAACCAGAGCCCCGGGAACAAAACCAGAGCCCCGGGAACAAAACCAGAGCCCCGGGAAAAAAACAAGGGCCCCGGGAACAAAACCAGGGCCCGGGGGACAAAACCAGAGCGCGGGGGACAAAACCAGGGCCCGGGGGACAAAACCAGGGCCCGGGGGACAAAACCAGAGCCCCGGGAAAAAAACCAGGGCCCGGGGGACAAAACCAGGGCCCGGGGGACAAAACCAGGGCCGCGGGAAAAAAACCATGGCCCGGGGGAGAAAACCAGAGCCCCGGAGAAAAAACCAGAGCCCCGGGAACAAAACCAGGGCCTCGGGAACAAAACCAGGGCCCCGGGAACAAAACCAGGGCCCCGGGAACAAAACCAGGGCCTCGGGGGACAAAACCAGGGCCCCGGGAACAAAACAAGGGCCCCGGGAACATAACCAGGGCCCGGGGGACAAAACCAGGGCGCGGGGGACAAAACCAGGGCCCCGGGAACAAAACCAGGGCCCGGGGAACAAAACCAGAGCCCCAGGAACAAAACCAGGGCCCCGGGAACAAAACCAGGGCCCCGGGAACAAAACCAGGGCCCCGGGAACAAAACCAGAGCCCCGGGAACAAAACCAGGGCCCAGCGGACAAAACCAGGGCCCGGGGGACAAAACCAGGGCCCCGGGAACAAAACCAGGGTCCCGGGAACAAAACCAGAGCCCCGGGAACAAAACCAGAGCCCCGGGAACAAAACCAGAGCCCCGGGAACAAAACCAGGGCCCCGGGAACAAAACCAGGGCCCCGGGAACAAAACCAGGGCCCGGGGGACAAAACCAGAGCGCGGGAAACAAAACCAGAGCCCGGGGGACAAAACCAGGGCCCGGGGAACAAAACCAGAACCCAGGGGAGAAAACCAGAGCCCCGGGAACAAAACCAGAGCCCCGGCAACAAAACCAGAGCCGGGGGAGAAAACCAGAGCCCCGGGAACAAAACCAGGGCCCGGGGGACAAAACCAGGGCCCCGGGAACAAAACCAGGGCCCCGGGAACAAAACCAGGGCCCCGGGAAGAAAACCAGGGCCCCGGGAACAAAACCAGGGCCCGGGGAAGAAAACCGGGGCCCCGGGAACAAAACCAGGGCCCCGGGAACAAAACCAGAGCCCCGGGAACAAAACCAGAGCCCCGGGAAAAAAACCAGGGCCCCGGGAACAAAACCAGAGCCCCGGGAACAAAACCAGAGCCCCGGGAAAAAAACAAGGGCCCCGGGAACAAAACCAGGGCCCGGGGGACAAAACCAGGGCCCGGGGGACAAAACCAGGGCCCCGGGAACAAAACCAGTGCCCGGGGGACAAAACCAGGGCCCGGGGGACAAAACCAGGGCCCGGGGGACAAAACCAGAGCCCCGGGAAAAAAACCAGGGCCCGGGGGACAAAACCAGGGCCCGGGGGACAAAACCAGGGCCCGGGGGACAAAACCAGGGCCGCGGGAAAAAAACCAGGGCCCGGGGGAGAAAACCAGAGCCCCGGAGAGAAAACCAGAGCCCCGGGAACAAAACCAGGGCCTCGGGAACAAAACCAGGGCCCCGGGAACAAAACCAGGGCCCCGGGAACAAAACCAGGGCCTCGGGGGACAAAACCAGGGCCCCGGGAACAAAACAAGGGCCCCGGGAACAAAACAAGGGCCCCGGGAACATAACCAGGGCCCAGCGGACAAAACCAGGGCCCGGGGGACAAAACCCCTGACCCCGACCCCTGACCCCTGACCCCAACCCTAACCCCAACCCTAACCCTAACCCCTGACCCTGACCCCTGACCCCTGACCCTGACCCCTGACCCTGACCCCTGACCCCTGACCCTGACCCCTGACCCTAACCCTATCCCTGACCCTGACACCTGACCCCTGACCCTGACCCCTGACCCCTGACCCCGACCCCGACCCCTGACCCCTGACCCTTGACCCTGACCCCTGACCCTTGACCCTGACCCCTGACCCCTGACCCTGACCCCTGACCCCTGAGCCTGACCCTGACCCCTGACCCCTGACCCTGACCCCTGACCCCTGACCCTGACCCCTGACCCTGACCCCTGACCCTGACCCCTGACCCCTGACCCTGACCCCGACCCCAACCCTAACCCCAACCCTAACCCCAGCCCTAACCCCAGCCCTAACCCCTAACCCCAACCCCTAACCCTAACCCCAATGACCCTAACCCTAACCCCAAACCCTAACCCTAACCCCAAACCCTAACCCTAACCCTAACCCTAACCCCTAACCCTAACGGCCCTAACCGTTCCTCTAACCCCAACCCTAAACCCCTAACACTAACCCCAACCCCAACCCCAACCCCCTAACCCTAACCCCCTAAGCTCTAAACCTAACCCCACCGTTAACCCTAACGGTCCTAACCCTAACGGCCCTAACCCTAAACCCATCTCTCTAGCCCTAAACCTCTAACCCCAACCCCTAATGCCCTAATTCTATCAGCCCTAACCCCTAACTGTGACCCTAACTCCTAACCCCAATGACCCTAACCCCGATCCTGACCCCTAACCTTAATCCCCTGAACCTCAACTATGATCCTGATCCCAACCCCCTAAGTCACAAGCTGCAAGTCATTATCCTAAGGTTAACTATGGTGCCTAACTGTAACCACAACCTCTAACCTCTTACCCTAAGTGCTGTAACTCTAACTTGTAATTCCTAATCTTAACCTCACCCCTTGCTGTAACCCTGTTTTACCTTTTGTCTTCTCCGTGTTTAGTATTTACTTCCGGTGTACTAAGTGCGACTTCCAGCCTCAGCTTGTGTCCGTCTGCTTTATTTTGATCGTTCCGGGTTGTTTTTCGGTCATAAAAGTGCATTTCCGGTGGCTTTACGGCGACTTCCGGTGTTGCTGGAGGACTTCCGGTGTTGCTGGAGGACTTCCAGTGCTGCTGGAGGACTTCCGGTGCTGCTGGAGGACTTCCGGACTACAGAGACTAACTTCCGGTGTGGCGCTCTATGGTCCGGAAGTCCATCTCTATGGTCCGGAAGTCCATCTCTATGGTCCGGAAGTCCATCTCTATGGTCCGGAAGACCTCTAAGTGTACTGTCTAGACTGGGCGTTGCTCTCTATGGTCTGGAGGTTTAGCTCTGTGGTCTGAAAGTCCTCCAGCTGTACTCTATGGTCTGGAGACTGCTTTTACGGTGAGGAAATCATGCAGCAGACCTCTATGGTATGGAGATGAGTCTATGTTGTGTCGAAGTCATCTGGCTGTGTGGAAGAGACATGGTTCGAATGGTTTTAAGTGGTGCATTTATTTTTTAACCCTTGGTGTGCTAAAAAAAAAATTTGCTAATTTGCATATTTTGTGAATTTATTCGGATAATGAGCAGTTAATTAGCATTCCAAGTGGGAGGGATGAATGGTTGCAATAACAGTAGATGATGATTATTGTAATCATTAATTACTCCCACTATAAGTACTAGTAATTTGTATATTTTAATAAAATGAAAAATATTAACTCTGGTGCAGCAGTAGAAAATGGCACAGTGAGTGGCAGCAATTTTTTAAATTTTTTTTTAAAATTTTTTGTAATTATGGCTGCCGAAGAGAATGCCATTTTCTACTGCTGCTATTTAAAATTTTAAAAAGCAAACACCCAAAAACAAACCCAAAACAGGCCCAACACCAAGACAAACACAAAAACCCAGAAGACGCAACAAACCAAAACCAAGACAAACACAAAAACACTGAAAATATAACCTAACAAAGATGCACACAAAACCCCAGACAACACAGCACCCCCAAGATAAACACAGGAAAGGCCTCTAACCGACACAGCAAACCCACAAACAGAGACAACACATTGATGACAAAACACACGTACACACAAAAAAAAACCCAAAGACCAACATGGACAAAAAAGACATGGGAAACGAAACAGATAAAGAGACCTTTATTAAAACTTTGTTACAATCATATTTTTATTATGCCTTAGACCACTAATAAAGACTGGATTAACTACCACAATTAGCTCTAACTGCAATTAGGATAATTAAACACAGCCGTATTAGCATTCCATCTTTACTGCACAGTTTGATGTGTTTCTTAGAATACTACTTAGACGCAATTTACGCCTGCTAGTGTCTCGTTAACATCGGTATTACAATCTGCATCATTTATGCCCAAGTAGTAATCTACATTTCTTTAAAACTATTCAAAGCTACTACAACCTTTACACAACTACAAATACTTGAAATATACTTAGGAGCCAGTAACACACAGGCATTCTTTTAACCGGTCCGTAGCTAAATTTATCTATAGATATTGACAACTCTCCCTCTGTTGACTAATTCTCATTTAAATCGTCATTTGCAAAAGTTATTAGCACAACAGTCCCTCAGAAAGAGCTGTGAACACTTGTAACAATTCCCCCCCCCCAACAGCTATCTTTACCCACAGACATTAACAACGCCCACTTGGCTAGGTACTTTCATTTGTTTTTTCAGTTCTTACTGTGATTCCAATCAAGAAAAATTTCTGCCTGTAATTTTTCTAAAAGTAAGTTTTACGTGTAATTTGGTCCGTTGCTGACTCCCAGTAAAATTTTCAATATCATTTTTTACATTTCAAATGTACAATGTACTTTCATTTCCGAGATAAAAATTACTCTCTAGTTGACCAAATACTTGCAACAATTACATTTACTCGCTTCTCACTCATTATTTTAGAAAATACATTGCGCCTCTAAAAACCAGCGCCCCGGGAACAAAACCAGCACCCCGGCAACAAAACCAACGCCCCGGCAACAAAACCAACGCCCCGGCAACAAAACCAACGCCCCGGCAACAAAACCGCAGCCCGCGGGAGAAAACCAGAGCCGGGAAACAAAACCAGAGCCCCGGGGAACAAAACCAGAGCCCCGGGGAATAAAACCAGAGCCCCGGCCTCAAAAGCCGGGCCCGAGGCGCGTTACCCGAGCTCCGAACAGTGGAAGTGGCGCCCCGTGAGCAGCACAACCGGCACCTAGAACCCGCACCTAGAAACCCAGGAGCCTGCTGTGGGCACACCGGGACCCCCAGCAGCACCGCAAATAGGCCCAGAAGCACGCCAAGATGCCCAGAAGCATCCTCTGGCCACCCCGACAACCCCAGGAGCACCCCGTGGGCACACAGGGACTCCCAGAGCATCCAGAACCCCCACAAGCACCCCAAGACCCCCACGAGCACCCCGTGGGCATCCAGAGACCCCCCCGGAGCACAACAAGAACCCCCAGAAGCACCCCAAGACCCTCAGGACCATCCTCTGGGCACCCAGACACCCACGGGACCACCCCAAGAACCCCCGGCAGCACCCCAAAGGCAGCCGGTACAGACCTCAGAGTTCTGCACCATCTATTTGCATGGACCTTAACAGACCTCATGCTTTCCCACAGGAGACTTCTCTCACCTTCAGCCCTCTATCTTGTGATGCGCAGGCCCGGGCCGTTTACTCGGCGTCTCCCGTCACTTTGGGGTTCCTTTAGACTGGCTTTCGAGGATTCCTTTAGCAGGGGAGCACACATAGGCTACACAGACTATAAGCAAGGGGAAAAGCAAGCACTTCAGTCACTACAATCATGCCTTACGCTAAGGGTATTTTGCAAAGCCAGTGTCTTACCAACCCGACGACCAGCAGAAAGACGAACCATCCCTACATTCTCGGATCGTCTTGCGCCGCAAACTCAGCCCCAGCAGTCGGTAGGTGCCAGCTTTACGTGGGCGTCCCCACGGAGGCAACGGTGACCTCGCTGTACACCGGCCCACTGTTCTTCGGGAAAATCCCGGTATTTATACATTTGCCAAGGAAACGGGTTTCGACACACGTGGCCAGCGGGTGCCGAAACACGCCTCAATTGGCAACTCTCAACATAGGGAGCCTACGGCGCCTGCGCTCGCCGATCGAGCGCGCTGCACGAGCCACAGCCACCCCGTCTATTGGTTCCTAGGCCTTGTTCACGCAACATATTACCATACTCCAGCATTTACGTATTAACCTACACTCAAGCCAACAGCAAAAGGTAACAAAGCAAGCAAAATTATACCTTGTACTTTATATTTCTTCGTTACGGCACGTCTTCCACGTCCTTCACGTCCTCCCCTAACATTTTCTCAACCTTCCTTCTCCTTCTGTATTCAGCATTTTCACACAATAGACCATGAACCGTCTGTTTTCTATGCTGACTGCCGTTTTCTTAGCTATCTATTTCTCACCCAGCGTCCAGCCACGGACCAAAAGCCCATCTTTTAACCCTTCCGTATGCGTGTGTATCTCCCGTCAGCTGCGGACAGACTAAAACAGAACAGACCTCATCGACACCCAAATCCAACTGCAAAACCCACCTCAGTAAGGCTCGTGAACACACCTCCCTTTCCCAACCAAAAGGTGCCCTGGTCCCAAAAGTTTAGAAACCCCTTCTCTTCTCCTCAACCGTCAGGGAAGGAACCCCGCTCCTTCCTGACAGCTCCTGCCCTGGATTTGCACCCCTGAACCCCCTGTGTCGCCCGCTCCCCGGGAGCTGCTCTTCCCAGCTATGCCCAGGCTTCCGCGAGCACCTCCTATCTTCCACCTTCCCACACACTCTCACCTCTGCTACAGCCCCACAAAATAAGCAAAGTCCTGACGCTTGTCATCTACGAGGGGCTGGCCGCAAGCTGCATCTGTTCTAGGGACAACATGATACTCTGTGGGCGAACGGGAAAGGCCATGAGCCGTTCCATACACTGAAAAGTACTATGCCTTATATGTCCCTGCTACTTTCTTGAACAATGCTAGAACTCCGTCTACAGATGCATACAAGATGCTCACCTCAACCCCTGCTAAATACTCTCACCATTGCTCCTATCCAGAGACGATGTCAACAGCTTCTGCAATATACAGCGTCTGGTGGAAAAAAAAAACACAACAAGGTTCCATCTTCAATAAAGTCAGGAATTCCAAAACAATACAATGCACCTGGAATAAAATAAAAACCAAAACCATATTATTAACCAAAACCGTACATCTTGCCACCTCTGAACACCCAATACAAATTTACTGACCTGGGGGGAAAAAAAAAAAAGCTGCATACAAGTGTGCTTTCTTCTACACATGCAGCTGAACCTTGACTGGTCCGGAAGCCCTTACCTTAAACAGACACCTCTGCTTCTCTAAATATCAAAACAAGACTACGCAAAGAGCTTAGGCAGCTCAAAAGCTGCAGTCAGCTGCAGGAACAGCAGACCACCACCTCCAGAGAAGCCCAGCAGCAGAATGAGCTGCCTGAGGAGAGGCTGTAGCTCATATGCTCCGGGCCCCACCCAACACCCTTCCCACAATCCCCTGGCAAAGGGGAGGAGAGAACGACCAGAAGCACGGGGAACAAAACCAGAGCCCCGGGAACAAAACCAGGGCCTGAGGGACAAAACCAGAACCCCGGGGAGAAAACCACAGCCTCGGGGAGAAAACCAGAGCCCCGGGAACAAAACCAGAGCCCCGGGAACAAAACCAGAGCCCGGGGAACAAAACCAGGGCCCGGGGAACAAAACCAGAGTCCCGGGAATAAAACCGCGGCCCGCGGGAGAGAACCAGAGCCAGCGGGAGAGAACCAGAGCCAGCGGGAGAGAACCAGAGCTCCGGGAACAAAACCAGAGCCCCGGAAACAAAACCAGAGCCCCGGAAACAAAACCAGGGCCCGGGGAACAAAACCAGAGCCCGGGGAACAAAACCAGGGCCCCGGGGACAAAACCAGAGCGCTGGAAACAAAAACAGAGCCCGGGGGACAAAACCAGGGCCCGGGAAAAAAAACCAGAACCCCGGGGAGAAAACCAGAGCCCCGGGAACAAAACCAGAGCCCCGGGAAAAAAACCAGAGCCCCGGGAAAAAAACCAGAGCCCCGGGAACAAAACCAGAGCACGGGAAACAAAACCAGAGCCCGGGGGACAAAACCAGGGCCCCGGGGAGAAAACCAGAGCCCCGGGGAGAAAACCAGAGCCCCGGGAACAAAACCAGAGCCCCGGGAACACAATCAGGGCCCCTGGAACACAACCAGGGCCCCGGGAACAAAACCAGGGCCCCGGGAACAAAACCAGGGCCCCAGAAACAAAACCAGGGCCCCAGAAACAAAACCAGGGCCCCGGGAACACAACCAGGGCCCCGGGAACACAATCAGGGCCCCGGGAACACAACCAGGGCCCCGGGAACACAACCAGGGCCCCGGGAACACAACCAGGGCCCCGGGAACACAACCAGGGCCCCGGGAACAAAACCAGAGCCCGGGGGAGAAAACCAGAGCCCCGGGAACAAAACCAGGGCCCCGGGAACAAAACCAGGGCCCCGGGAAGAAAACCAGGGCCCCGGGAAGAAAACCAGGGCCCCGGGAAGAAAACCAGGGCCCCGGGAAGAAAACCAGGGCCCCGGGAACAAAACCAGGGCCCGGGGAAGAAAACCGGGGCCCCGGGAACAAAACCAGGGCCCCGGGAACAAAACCAGAGCCCCGGGAACAAAACCGGGGCCCCGGGAACAAAACCAGAGCCCCGGGAACAAAACAAGAGCCCCGGGAATAAAACCGCGGCCCGCGGGAAAAAAACCAGGGCCCCGGGAAAAAAACCAGGGCCCCGGGAACAAAACCAGAGCCCCGGGAAAAAAACCAGAGCCCCGGGGAAAAAACCAGAGCCCCGGGGAAAAAACCAGGGCCCCGGGAACAAAACCAGAGCCCCGGGAACAAAACCAGAGCCCCGGGAACAAAACCAGAGCCCCGGGAAAAAAACAAGGGCCCCGGGAACAAAACCAGGGCCCGGGGGACAAAACCAGAGCGCGGGGGACAAAACCAGGGCCCGGGGGACAAAACCAGGGCCCGGGGGACAAAACCAGAGCCCCGGGAAAAAAACCAGGGCCCGGGGGACAAAACCAGGGCCCGGGGGACAAAACCAGGGCCGCGGGAAAAAAACCATGGCCCGGGGGAGAAAACCAGAGCCCCGGAGAAAAAACCAGAGCCCCGGGAACAAAACCAGGGCCTCGGGAACAAAACCAGGGCCCCGGGAACAAAACCAGGGCCTCGGGGGACAAAACCAGGGCCTCGGGGGACAAAACCAGGGCCCCGGGAACAAAACAAGGGCCCCGGGAACATAACCAGGGCCCGGGGGACAAAACCAGGGCGCGGGGGACAAAACCAGGGCCCCGGGAACAAAACCAGGGCCCGGGGAACAAAACCAGAGCCCCAGGAACAAAACCAGGGCCCCGGGAACAAAACCAGGGCCCCGGGAACAAAACCAGGGCCCCGGGAACAAAACCAGAGCCCCGGGAACAAAACCAGGGCCCAGCGGACAAAACCAGGGCCCGGGGGACAAAACCAGGGCCCCGGGAACAAAACCAGGGTCCCGGGAACAAAACCAGAGCCCCGGGAACAAAACCAGAGCCCCGGGAACAAAACCAGAGCCCCGGGAACAAAACCAGGGCCCCGGGAACAAAACCAGGGCCCCGGGAACAAAACCAGGGCCCGGGGGACAAAACCAGAGCGCGGGAAACAAAACCAGAGCCCGGGGGACAAAACCAGGGCCCGGGGAACAAAACCAGAACCCAGGGGAGAAAACCAGAGCCCCGGGAACAAAACCAGAGCCCCGGCAACAAAACCAGAGCCGGGGGAGAAAACCAGAGCCCCGGGAACAAAACCAGGGCCCGGGGGACAAAACCAGGGCCCCGGGAACAAAACCAGGGCCCCGGGAACAAAACCAGGGCCCCGGGAAGAAAACCAGGGCCCCGGGAACAAAACCAGGGCCCGGGGAAGAAAACCGGGGCCCCGGGAACAAAACCAGGGCCCCGGGAACAAAACCAGAGCCCCGGGAACAAAACCAGAGCCCCGGGAAAAAAACCAGGGCCCCGGGAACAAAACCAGAGCCCCGGGAACAAAACCAGAGCCCCGGGAAAAAAACAAGGGCCCCGGGAACAAAACCAGGGCCCGGGGGACAAAACCAGGGCCCGGGGGACAAAACCAGGGCCCGGGGGACAAAACCAGGGCCCCGGGAACAAAACCAGGGCCCGGGGGACAAAACCAGGGCCCGGGGGACAAAACCAGGGCCCGGGGGACAAAACCAGAGCCCCGGGAAAAAAACCAGGGCCCGGGGGACAAAACCAGGGCCCGGGGGACAAAACCAGGGCCCGGGGGACAAAACCAGGGCCGCGGGAAAAAAACCAGGGCCCGGGGGAGAAAACCAGAGCCCCGGAGAGAAAACCAGAGCCCCGGGAACAAAACCAGGGCCTCGGGAACAAAACCAGGGCCCCGGGAACAAAACCAGGGCCCCGGGAACAAAACCAGGGCCTCGGGGGACAAAACCAGGGCCCCGGGAACAAAACAAGGGCCCCGGGAACAAAACAAGGGCCCCGGGAACATAACCAGGGCCCAGCGGACAAAACCAGGGCCCGGGGGACAAAACCCCTGACCCCGACCCCTGACCCCTGACCCCAACCCTAACCCCAACCCTAACCCTAACCCCTGACCCTGACCCCTGACCCCTGACCCTGACCCCTGACCCTGACCCCTGACCCTGACCCCTGACCCCTGACCCTAACCCTATCCCTGACCCTGACACCTGACCCCTGACCCTGACCCCTGACCCTGACCCCTGACCCCTGACCCCGACCCCTGACCCCGACCCCTGACCCCTGACCCTTGACCCTGACCCCTGACCCTTGACCCTGACCCCTGACCCCTGACCCTGACCCCTGACCCCTGAGCCTGACCCTGACCCCTGACCCCTGACCCTGACCCCTGACCCTGACCCCGACCCCAACCCTAACCCCAGCCCTAACCCCAGCCCTAACCCCTAACCCCAACCCCTAACCCTAACCCCAATGACCCTAACCCTAACCCCAAACCCTAACCCTAACCCCAAACCCTAACCCTAACCCTAACCCCTAACCCTAACGGCCCTAACCGTTCCTCTAACCCCAACCCTAAACCCCTAACACTAACCCCAACCCCAACCCCAACCCCCTAACCCTAACCCCCTAAGCTCTAAACCTAACCCCACCGTTAACCCTAACGGTCCTAACCCTAACGGCCCTAACCCTAAACCCATCTCTCTAGCCCTAAACCTCTAACCCCAACCCCTAATGCCCTAATTCTATCAGCCCTAACCCCTAACTGTGACCCTAACTCCTAACCCCAATGACCCTAACCCCGATCCTGACCCCTAACCTTAATCCCCTGAACCTCAACTATGATCCTGATCCCAACCCCCTAAGTCACAAGCTGCAAGTCATTATCCTAAGGTTAACTATGGTGCCTAACTGTAACCACAACCTCTAACCTCTTACCCTAAGTGCTGTAACTCTAACTTGTAATTCCTAATCTTAACCTCACCCCTTGCTGTAACCCTGTTTTACCTTTTGTCTTCTCCGTGTTTAGTATTTACTTCCGGTGTACTAAGTGCGACTTCCAGCCTCAGCTTGTGTCCGTCTGCTTTATTTTGATCGTTCCGGGTTGTTTTTCGGTCATAAAAGTGCATTTCCGGTGGCTTTACGGCGACTTCCGGTGTTGCTGGAGGACTTCCGGTGTTGCTGGAGGACTTCCAGTGCTGCTGGAGGACTTCCGGTGCTGCTGGAGGACTTCCGGACTACAGAGACTAACTTCCGGTGTGGCGCTCTATGGTCCGGAAGTCCATCTCTATGGTCCGGAAGTCCATCTCTATGGTCCGGAAGTCCATCTCTATGGTCCGGAAGACCTCTAAGTGTACTGTCTAGACTGGGCGTTGCTCTCTATGGTCTGGAGGTTTAGCTCTGTGGTCTGAAAGTCCTCCAGCTGTACTCTATGGTCTGGAGACTGCTTTTACGGTGAGGAAATCATGCAGCAGACCTCTATGGTATGGAGATGAGTCTATGTTGTGTCGAAGTCATCTGGCTGTGTGGAAGAGACATGGTTCGAATGGTTTTAAGTGGTGCATTTATTTTTTAACCCTTGGTGTGCTAAAAAAAAAATTTGCTAATTTGCATATTTTGTGAATTTATTCGGATAATGAGCAGTTAATTAGCATTCCAAGTGGGAGGGATGAATGGTTGCAATAACAGTAGATGATGATTATTGTAATCATTAATTACTCCCACTATAAGTACTAGTAATTTGTATATTTTAATAAAATGAAAAATATTAACTCTGGTGCAGCAGTAGAAAATGGCACAGTGAGTGGCAGCAATTTTTTAAATTTTTTTTTTAAATTTTTTGTAATTATGGCTGCCGAAGAGAATGCCATTTTCTACTGCTGCTATTTAAAATTTTAAAAAGCAAACACCCAAAAACAAACCCAAAACAGGCCCAACACCAAGACAAACACAAAAACCCAGAAGACGCAACAAACCAAAACCAAGACAAACACAAAAACACTGAAAATATAACCTAACAAAGATGCACACAAAACCCCAGACAACACAGCACCCCCAAGATAAACACAGGAAAGGCCTCTAACCGACACAGCAAACCCACAAACAGAGACAACACATTGATGACAAAACACACGTACACACAAAAAAAAACCCAAAGACCAACATGGACAAAAAAGACATGGGAAACGAAACAGATAAAGAGACCTTTATTAAAACTTTGTTACAATCATATTTTTATTATGCCTTAGACCACTAATAAAGACTGGATTAACTACCACAATTAGCTCTAACTGCAATTAGGATAATTAAACACAGCCGTATTAGCATTCCATCTTTACTGCACAGTTTGATGTGTTTCTTAGAATACTACTTAGACGCAATTTACGCCTGCTAGTGTCTCGTTAACATCGGTATTACAATCTGCATCATTTATGCCCAAGTAGTAATCTACATTTCTTTAAAACTATTCAAAGCTACTACAACCTTTACACAACTACAAATACTTGAAATATACTTAGGAGCCAGTAACACACAGGCATTCTTTTAACCGGTCCGTAGCTAAATTTATCTATAGATATTGACAACTCTCCCTCTGTTGACTAATTCTCATTTAAATCGTCATTTGCAAAAGTTATTAGCACAACAGTCCCTCAGAAAGAGCTGTGAACACTTGTAACAATTCCCCCCCCCCAACAACTATCTTTACCCACAGACATTAACAACGCCCACTTGGCTAGGTACTTTCATTTGTTTTTTCAGTTCTTACTGTGATTCCAATCAAGAAAAATTTCTGCCTGTAATTTTTCTAAAAGTAAGTTTTACGTGTAATTTGGTCCGTTGCTGACTCCCAGTAAAATTTTCAATATCATTTTTTACATTTCAAATGTACAATGTACTTTCATTTCCGAGATAAAAATTACTCTCTAGTTGACCAAATACTTGCAACAATTACATTTACTCGCTTCTCACTCATTATTTTAGAAAATACATTGCGCCTCTAAAAACCAGCGCCCCGGGAACAAAACCAGCACCCCAGCAACAAAACCAACGCCCCGGCAACAAAACCAACGCCCCGGCAACAAAACCAACGCCCCGGCAACAAAACCAACGCCCCGGCAACAAAACCGCAGCCCGCGGGAGAAAACCAGAGCCGGGAAACAAAACCAGAGCCCCGGGGAACAAAACCAGAGCCCCGGGGAATAAAACCAGAGCCCCGGCCTCAAAAGCCGGGCCCGAGGCGCGTTACCCGAGCTCCGAACAGTGGAAGTGGCGCCCCGTGAGCAGCACAACCGGCACCTAGAACCCGCACCTAGAAACCCAGGAGCCTGCTGTGGGCACACCGGGACCCCCAGCAGCACCGCAAATAGGCCCAGAAGCACGCCAAGATGCCCAGAAGCATCCTCTGGCCACCCCGACAACCCCAGGAGCACCCCGTGGGCACACAGGGACTCCCAGAGCATCCAGAACCCCCACAAGCACCCCAAGACCCCCACGAGCACCCCGTGGGCATCCAGAGACCCCCCCGGAGCACAACAAGAACCCCCAGAAGCACCCCAAGACCCTCAGGACCATCCTCTGGGCACCCAGACACCCACGGGACCACCCCAAGAACCCCCGGCAGCACCCCAAAGGCAGCCGGTACAGACCTCAGAGTTCTGCACCATCTATTTGCATGGACCTTAACAGACCTCATGCTTTCCCACAGGAGACTTCTCTCACCTTCAGCCCTCTATCTTGTGATGCGCAGGCCCGGGCCGTTTACTCGGCGTCTCCCGTCACTTTGGGGTTCCTTTAGACTGGCTTTCGAGGATTCCTTTAGCAGGGGAGCACACATAGGCTACACAGACTATAAGCAAGGGGAAAAGCAAGCACTTCAGTCACTACAATCATGCCTTACGCTAAGGGTATTTTGCAAAGCCAGTGTCTTACCAACCCGACGACCAGCAGAAAGACGAACCATCCCTACATTCTCGGATCGTCTTGCGCCGCAAACTCAGCCCCAGCAGTCGGTAGGTGCCAGCTTTACGTGGGCGTCCCCACGGAGGCAACGGTGACCTCGCTGTACACCGGCCCACTGTTCTTCGGGAAAATCCCGGTATTTATACATTTGCCAAGGAAACGGGTTTCGACACACGTGGCCAGCGGGTGCCGAAACACGCCTCAATTGGCAACTCTCAACATAGGGAGCCTACGGCGCCTGCGCTCGCCGATCGAGCGCGCTGCACGAGCCACAGCCACCCCGTCTATTGGTTCCTAGGCCTTGTTCACGCAACATATTACCATACTCCAGCATTTACGTATTAACCTACACTCAAGCCAACAGCAAAAGGTAACAAAGCAAGCAAAATTATACCTTGTACTTTATATTTCTTCGTTACGGCACGTCTTCCACGTCCTTCACGTCCTCCCCTAACATTTTCTCAACCTTCCTTCTCCTTCTGTATTCAGCATTTTCACACAATAGACCATGAACCGTCTGTTTTCTATGCTGACTGCCGTTTTCTTAGCTATCTATTTCTCACCCAGCGTCCAGCCACGGACCAAAAGCCCATCTTTTAACCCTTCCGTATGCGTGTGTATCTCCCGTCAGCTGCGGACAGACTAAAACAGAACAGACCTCATCGACACCCAAATCCAACTGCAAAACCCACCTCAGTAAGGCTCGTGAACACACCTCCCTTTCCCAACCAAAAGGTGCCCTGGTCCCAAAAGTTTAGAAACCCCTTCTCTTCTCCTCAACCGTCAGGGAAGGAACCCCGCTCCTTCCTGACAGCTCCTGCCCTGGATTTGCACCCCTGAACCCCCTGTGTCGCCCGCTCCCCGGGAGCTGCTCTTCCCAGCTATGCCCAGGCTTCCGCGAGCACCTCCTATCTTCCACCTTCCCACACACTCTCACCTCTGCTACAGCCCCACAAAATAAGCAAAGTCCTGACGCTTGTCATCTACGAGGGGCTGGCCGCAAGCTGCATCTGTTCTAGGGACAACATGATACTCTGTGGGCGAACGGGAAAGGCCATGAGCCGTTCCATACACTGAAAAGTACTATGCCTTATATGTCCCTGCTACTTTCTTGAACAATGCTAGAACTCCGTCTACAGATGCATACAAGATGCTCACCTCAACCCCTGCTAAATACTCTCACCATTGCTCCTATCCAGAGACGATGTCAACAGCTTCTGCAATATACAGCGTCTGGTGGAAAAAAAAAACACAACAAGGTTCCATCTTCAATAAAGTCAGGAATTCCAAAACAATACAATGCACCTGGAATAAAATAAAAACCAAAACCATATTATTAACCAAAACCATACATCTTGCCACCTCTGAACACCCAATACAAATTTACTGACCTGGGGGGAAAAAAAAAAAAGCTGCATACAAGTGTGCTTTCTTCTACACATGCAGCTGAACCTTGACTGGTGGGAAGCCCTTACCTTAAACAGACACCTCTGCTTCTCTAAATATCAAAACAAGACTACGCAAAGAGCTTAGGCAGCTCAAAAGCTGCAGTCAGCTGCAGGAACAGCAGACCACCACCTCCAGAGAAGCCCAGCAGCAGAATGAGCTGCCTGAGGAGAGGCTGTAGCTCATATGCTCCGGGCCCCACCCAACACCCTTCCCACAATCCCCTGGCAAAGGGGAGGAGAGAACGACCAGAAGCACGGGGAACAAAACCAGAGCCCCGGGAACAAAACCAGGGCCCGGGGGACAAAACCAGAGCCCCGGGAACAAAACAAGAGCCCGGGGAACAAAACAAGAGCCCCGGGAACAAAACCAGAGCCCCGGGAACAAAACCAGAGCCCGGGGGACAAAACCAGGGCCCGGGGGACAAAACCAGAGCCCGGGGGACAAAACCAGAGCCCGGGAGACAAAACCAGGGCCCTGGAAACAAAACCAGAGCCCCGGGAACAAAACCAGAGCCCCGGGAACAAAACCAGAGCCCCGAGAACAAAACCAGGGCCCGGGGAACAAAACCAGGGCCCCGGGAACAAAACCAGGGCCCCGGGAACAAAACAAGAGCCCGGGGGACAAAACCAGTGCCCCGGGAACAAAACCAGGGCCCGGGGGAGAAAACCAGAACCCCGGGGAGAAAACCACAGCCTCGGGGAGAAAACCAGAGCCCCGGGAACAAAACCAGAGCCCCGGGAACAAAACCAGAGCCCGGGGAACAAAACCAGGGCCCGGGGAACAAAACCAGAGTCCCGGGAACAAAACCGCGGCCCGCGGGAGAGAACCAGAGCCAGCGGGAGAGAACCAGAGCCAGCGGGAGAGAACCAGAGCTCCGGGAACAAAACCAGAGCCCCGGAAACAAAACCAGAGCCCCGGAAACAAAACCAGGGCCCGGGGAACAAAACCAGAGCCCGGGGAACAAAACCAGGGCCCCGGGGACAAAACCAGAGCGCTGGAAACAAAAACAGAGCCCGGGGGACAAAACCAGGGCCCGGGAAACAAAACCAGAACCCCGGGGAGAAAACCAGAGCCCGGGGAACAAAACCAGAGCCCCGGGAACAAAACCAGAGCACGGGAAACAAAACCAGAGCCCGGGGGACAAAACCAGGGCCCCGGGGACAAAACCAGAGCCCCGGGAACAAAACCAGAGCCCCGGGAACACAGTCAGGGCCCCTGGAACACAACCAGGGCCCCGGGAACACAACCAGGGCCCCGGGAACAAAACCAGGGCCCCGGGAACAAAACCAGGGCCCCAGAAACAAAACCAGAGCCCCGGGAACAAAACCAGAGCCCCGGGAACAAAACCAGGGCCCCGGGAACAAAACCAGAGCCCCGGGAACAAAACCAGGGCCCCGGGAACAAAACCAGGGCCCGGGGTAAAAAAACAGGGCCCGGGGGACAAAACCAGGGCCCTGGAAACAAAACCAGAGCCCCGGGAACAAAACCAGAGCCCGGGGAACAAAACCAGAGCCCCGGGAACAAAACCAGGGCCCCGGGAACAAAACCAGAGCCCCGGGAACAAAACCAGAGCCCGGGGGACAAAACCAGAGCCCCGGGAACAAAACCAGGGCCCGGGGGAGAAAACCAGAACCCCGGGGAGAAAACCACAGCCCCGGGGAACAAAACCAGGGCCCGGGGAACAAAACCAGAGTCCCGGGAACAAAACCGCGGCCCGCGGGAGAGAACCAGAGCCAGCGGGAGAGAACCAGAGCCAGCGGGAGAGAACCAGAGCTCCGGGAACAAAACCAGAGCCCCGGAAACAAAACCAGAGCCCCGGAAACAAAACCAGGGCCCGGGGGACAAAACCAGTGCCCCGGGAACAAAACCAGGGTCCCGGGAACAAAACCAGAGCCCCGGGAACAAAACCAGAGCCCCGGGAACAAAACCAGGGCCCCGGGAACAAAACCAGAGCCCCGGGAACAAAACCAGGGCCCGGGGGACAAAACCAGAGCGCGGGAAACAAAACCAGAGCCCGGGGGACAAAACCAGGGCCCGGGGAACAAAACCAGAACCCAGGGGAGAAAACCAGAGCCCCGGGAACAAAACCAGAGCCCCGGGAACAAAACCAGAGCCCCGGGGAGAAAACCAGAGCCCCGGGAACAAAACCAGAGCCCCGGGAACAAAACCAGAGCCCCGGGAACACAACCAGGGCCCCGGGAACACAACCAGGGCCCCGGGAACACAACCAGGGCCCCGGGAACACAACCAGGGCCCCGGGAACAAAACCAGGGCCCCGGGGAACAAAACCAGAGCCCGGGGGAGAAAACCAGAACCCCGGGGAGAAAACCAGAGCCCCGGGAACAAAACCAGGGCCCCGGGAACAAAACCAGGGCCCCGGGAACAAAACCAGAGCCCCGGGAAGAAAACCAGGGCCCCGGGAAGAAAACCAGGGCCTGGGGGACAAAACCAGGGCCCCGGGAACAAAACCAGGGCCCCGGGAACAAAACCAGGGCCCCGGGAACAAAACCAGGGCCCGGGGGAAAAAACCAGGGCTGCGGGAACAAAACCAGGGCCCCGGGAACAAAACCAGGGTCCCGGGAACAAAACCAGAGCCCCGGGAACAAAACCAGAGCCCCGGGAACAAAACCAGAGCCCCGGGAACAAAACCAGGGTCCCGGGAAAAAAGCCAGGGCCCCGGGAACAAAACCAGGGCCCGGAAAACAAAACCAGAGTGCAGGAAACAAAACCAGAGCCCGGGGGACAAAACCAGGGCCCGGGGAACACAACCAGGACCCTAGAACACAACCAGGGCCCCGGGAACAAAACCAGGGCCCCGGGAACACAACCAGGACCCTGGAACACAATCAGGGCCCCGGGAACAAAACCAGAGCCCCGGGAACACAACCAGGGCCCCTGGAACACAACCAAGGCCCCGGGAAGAAAACCAGGGCCCCGGGAAGAAAACCAGGGCCCCGGGAAGAAAACCAGGGCCCCGGGAAGAAAACCAGGGCCCCGGGAACAAAACCAGGGCCCCGGGAACAAAACCAGAGCCCCGGGAACAAAACCAGAGCCCCGGGAACAAAACCAGAACCCCGGGGAGAAAACCAGGGCCCCGGGAACAAAACCAGGGCCCCGGGAACAAAACCAGGGCCCCGGGAATAAAACCAGGGCCCCGGGAATAAAACCAGGGCCCCGGGAACAAAACCAGGGCCTGGGGGACAAAACCACGGCCCCGGGGACAAAACCACGGCCCCGGGGACAAAACCAGGGCCCGGGGGAAAAAACCAGGGCCGCGGGAACAAAACAAGGGCCTCGGGAACAAAACCAGGGCCCGGGGGACAAAACCAGGGCCCGGGGGACAAAACCAGGGCCCGGGGAACAAAACCAGGGCCCCGGGAACAAAACCAGGGCCCGGGGAACAAAACCAGAGCCCCTGGAACAAAACCAGGGCCCCGGGAACAAAACCAGGGCCCCGGGAACAAAACCATGGCCGGGGGGACAAAACCAGGGCCCGGGGGACAAAACCAGGGCCCCGGGAACAAAACCAGGGCCCCGGGGACAAAACCAGAGCCCCGGGAACAAAACCAGAGCCCCGGGGACAAAACCAGAACCCCGGGAACAAAACCAGGGCCCGGGGGACAAAACCAGGGCCCGGGGGACAAAACCAGAGCCCCGGGAAAAAAACCAGAGCCCCAGAACAAAACCGAGCCCCGGGAACAAAACCAGAGCCCCGGGAAAAAAACCAGGGTCCCGGGAAAAAAGCCAGGGCCCCGGGAACAAAACCAGGGCCCGGAAAACAAAACCAGAGCGCAGGAAACAAAACCAGAGCCCGGGGGACAAAACCAGGGCCCGGGGAACACAACCAGGACCCTGGAACACAACCAGGGCCCCGGGAACAAAACCAGGGTCCCGGGAACAAAACCAGGGCCCCGGGAACAAAACCAGGGCCCCGGGAACAAAACCAGGGCCCCGGGAACAAAACCAGGGCCCGGGGTAAAAAAACAGGGCCCGGGGAACAAAACCAGGGCCCTGGAAACAAAACCAGAGCCCCGGGAACAAAACCAGAGCCCGGGGAACAAAACCAGAGCCCCGGGAACAAAACCAGAGTCCCGGGAACAAAACAAGAGCCCGGGGGACAAAACCAGTGCCCCGGGAACAATACCAGGGCCCGGGGGAGAAAACCAGAACCCCGGGGAGAAAACCACAGCCCCGGGGAACAAAACCAGGGCCCCGGGGACAAAACCAGAGCGCTGGAAACAAAAACAGAGCCTGGGGGACAAAACCAGGGCCCGGGAAACAAAACCAGAACCCCGGGGAGAAAACCAGAGCCCCGGGAAAAAAACCAGAGCCCCGGGAAAAAAACCAGAGCCCCGGGAAAAAAACCAGAGCCCCGGGAACAAAACCAGGGCCCTGGGAACAAAACCAGGGCCCTGGGAACAAAACCCCTGACCCCGACCCCTGACCCCTGACCCCTGACCCCAACCCTAACCCCAACCCTAACCCTAACCCCTGACCCTGACACCTGACCCCTGACCCCTGACCCTGACCCCTGACCCCTGACCCCTGACCCTGACCCCTGACCCTAACCCTGACCCTGACACCTGACCCCTGACCCTGACCCCTGACCCCTGACCCTGACCCCTGACCCCGACCCCTGACCCCTGACCCCGACCCTTGACCCCGACCCCTGACCCTGACCCCTGACCCTTGACCCTGACCCCTGACCCCTGAGCCTGACCCCTGAGCCTGACCCCTGAGCCTGACCCTGACCCCTGACCCTGACCCCTGACCCCTGACCCTGACCCCTGACCCTGACCCCAGCCCTAACCCCAGCCCTAATCCCAGCCCTAACCCCTAACCCCAACCCCTAACCCCAACCCCTAACCCCAACCCCAATGACCCTAACCCTAACCCCAAACCCTAACCCTAACCCTAACGGCCCTAACCCTTCCTCTAACCCCAACCCTAAACCCCTAACACTAACCCCAACCCCAACCCCAACCCCCTAACCCTAACCCCCTAAGCTCTAAACCTAACCCCACCGTTAACCCTAACGGTCCTAACCCTAACGGCCCTAACCCTAAGCCCATCTCTCTAGCCCTAAACCTCTAACCCCAACCCCTAATGCCCTAATTCTATCAGCCCTAACCCCTAACTGTGACCCTAACTCCTAACCCCAATGACCCTAACCCCGATCCTGACCCCTAACCTTAATCCCCTGAACCTCAACTATGATCCTGATCCCAACCCCCTAAGTCACAAGCTGCAAGTCATTATCCTAAGGTTAACTATGGTGCCTAACTGTAACCACAACCTCTAACCTCTTACCCTAAGTGCTGTAACTCTAACTTGTAATTCCTAATCTTAACCTCACCCCTTGCTGTAACCCTGTTTTACCTTTTGTCTTCTCCGTGTTTAGTATTTACTTCCGGTGTACTAAGTGCGACTTCCAGCCTCAGCTTGTGTCCGTCTGCTTTATTTTGATCGTTCCGGGTTGTTTTTCGGTCATAAAAGTGCATTTCCGGTGGCTTTACGGCGACTTCCGGTGTTGCTGGAGGACTTCCGGTGTTGCTGGAGGACTTCCAGTGCTGCTGGAGGACTTCAGGTGCTGCTGGAGGACTTCCGGACTACAGAGACTAACTTCCGGTGTGGCGCTCTATGGTCCAGAAGTCCATCTCTATGGTCCGGAAGTCCATCTCTATGGTCCGGAAGTCCATCTCTATGGTCCGGAAGACCTCTAAGTGTACTGTCTAGACTGGGCGTTGCTCTCTATGGTCTGGAGGTTTAGCTCTGTGGTCTGAAAGTCCTCCAGCTGTACTCTATGGTCTGGAGACTGCTTTTACGGTGAGGAAATCATGCAGCAGACCTCTATGGTATGGAGATGAGTCTATGTTGTGTCGAAGTCATCTGGCTGTGTGGAAGAGACATGGTTCGAATGGTTTTAAGTGGTGCATTTATTTTTTAACCCTTGGTGTGCTAAAAAAAAAATTTGCTAATTTGCATATTTTGTGAATTTATTCGGATAATGAGCAGTTAATTAGCATTCCAAGTGGGAGGGATGAATGGTTGCAATAACAGTAGATGATGATTATTGTAATCATTAATTACTCCCACTATAAGTACTAGTAATTTGTATATTTTAATAAAATGAAAAATATTAACTCTGGTGCAGCAGTAGAAAATGGCACAGTGAGTGGCAGCAATTTTTTAAATTTTTTTTTAAAATTTTTTGTAATTATGGCTGCCGAAGAGAATGCCATTTTCTACTGCTGCTATTTAAAATTTTAAAAAGCAAACACCCAAAAACAAACCCAAAACAGGCCCAACACCAAGACAAACACAAAAACCCAGAAGACGCAACAAACCAAAACCAAGACAAACACAAAAACACTGAAAATATAACCTAACAAAGATGCACACAAAACCCCAGACAACACAGCACCCCCAAGATAAACACAGGAAAGGCCTCTAACCGACACAGCAAACCCACAAACAGAGACAACACATTGATGACAAAACACACGTACACACAAAAAAAAACCCAAAGACCAACATGGACAAAAAAGACATGGGAAACGAAACAGATAAAGAGACCTTTATTAAAACTTTGTTACAATCATATTTTTATTATGCCTTAGACCACTAATAAAGACTGGATTAACTACCACAATTAGCTCTAACTGCAATTAGGATAATTAAACACAGCCGTATTAGCATTCCATCTTTACTGCACAGTTTGATGTGTTTCTTAGAATACTACTTAGACGCAATTTACGCCTGCTAGTGTCTCGTTAACATCGGTATTACAATCTGCATCATTTATGCCCAAGTAGTAATCTACATTTCTTTAAAACTATTCAAAGCTACTACAACCTTTATACAACTACAAATACTTGAAATATACTTAGGAGCCAGTAACACACAGGCATTCTTTTAACCGGTCCGTAGCTAAATTTATCTATAGATATTGACAACTCTCCCTCTGTTGACTAATTCTCATTTAAATCGTCATTTGCAAAAGTTATTAGCACAACAGTCCCTCAGAAAGAGCTGTGAACACTTGTAACAATTCCCCCCCCCCAACAGCTATCTTTACCCACAGACATTAACAACGCCCACTTGGCTAGGTACTTTCATTTGTTTTTTCAGTTCTTACTGTGATTCCAATCAAGAAAAATTTCTGCCTGTAATTTTTCTAAAAGTAAGTTTTACGTGTAATTTGGTCCGTTGCTGACTCCCAGTAAAATTTTCAATATCATTTTTTACATTTCAAATGTACAATGTACTTTCATTTCCGAGATAAAAATTACTCTCTAGTTGACCAAATACTTGCAACAATTACATTTACTCGCTTCTCACTCATTATTTTAGAAAATACATTGCGCCTCTAAAAACCAGCGCCCCGGGAACAAAACCAGCACCCCGGCAACAAAACCAACGCCCCGGCAACAAAACCAGCGCCCCGGCAACAAAACCAGCGCCCCGGCAACAAAACCAGCGCCCCGGCAACAAAACCAGCGCCCCGGCAACAAAACCAGCGCCCCGGCAACAAAACCGCAGCCCGCGGGAGAAAACCAGAGCCGGGAAACAAAACCAGAGCCCCGGGGAACAAAACCAGAGCCCCGGGGAACAAAACCAGAGCCCCGGGGAATAAAACCAGAGCCCCGGCCTCAATAGCCGGGCCCGAGGCGCGTTACCCGAGCTCCGAACAGCGGAAGTGGCGCCCCGTGAGCAGCAGAACCGGCACCTAGAACCCGCACCTAGAAACCCAGGAGCCTGCTGTGGGCACACCGGGACCCCCAGCAGCACCGCAAATAGGCCCAGAAGCACGCCAAGATGCCCAGAAGCATCCTCTGGCCACCCCGACAACCCCAGGAGCACCCCGTGGGCACACAGGGACTCCCAGAGCATCCAGAACCCCCACAAGCACCCCAAGACCCCCACGAGCACCCCGTGGGCATCCAGAGACCCCCCCGGAGCACAACAAGAACCCCCAGAAGCACCCCAAGACCCTCAGGACCATCCTCTGGGCACCCAGACACCCACGGGACCACCCCAAGAACCCCCGGCAGCACCCCAAAGGCAGCCGGTACAGACCTCAGAGTTCTGCACCATCTATTTGCATGGACCTTAACAGACCTCATGCTTTCCCACAGGAGACTTCTCTCACCTTCAGCCCTCTATCTTGTGATGCGCAGGCCCGGGCCGTTTACTCGGCGTCTCCCGTCACTTTGGGGTTCCTTTAGACTGGCTTTCGAGGATTCCTTTAGCAGGGGAGCACACATAGGCTACACAGACTATAAGCAAGGGGAAAAGCAAGCACTTCAGTCACTACAATCATGCCTTACGCTAAGGGTATTTTGCAAAGCCAGTGTCTTACCAACCCGACGACCAGCAGAAAGACGAACCATCCCTACATTCTCGGATCGTCTTGCGCCGCAAACTCAGCCCCAGCAGTCGGTAGGTGCCAGCTTTACGTGGGCGTCCCCACGGAGGCAACGGTGACCTCGCTGTACACCGGCCCACTGTTCTTCGGGAAAATCCCGGTATTTATACATTTGCCAAGGAAACGGGTTTCGACACACGTGGCCAGCGGGTGCCGAAACACGCCTCAATTGGCAACTCTCAACATAGGGAGCCTACGGCGCGTGCGCTCGCCGATCGAGCGCGCTGCACGAGCCACAGCCACCCCGTCTATTGGTTCCTAGGCCTTGTTCACGCAACATATTACCATACTCCAGCATTTACGTATTAACCTACACTCAAGCCAACAGCAAAAGGTAACAAAGCAAGCAAAATTATACCTTGTACTTTATATTTCTTCGTTACGGCACGTCTTCCACGTCCTTCACGTCCTCCCCTAACATTTTCTCAACCTTCCTTCTCCTTCTGTATTCAGCATTTTCACACAATAGACCATGAACCGTCTGTTTTCTATGCTGACTGCCGTTTTCTTAGCTATCTATTTCTCACCCAGCGTCCAGCCACGGACCAAAAGCCCATCTTTTAACCCTTCCGTATGCGTGTGTATCTCCCGTCAGCTGCGGACAGACTAAAACAGAACAGACCTCATCGACACCCAAATCCAACTGCAAAACCCACCTCAGTAAGGCTCGTGAACACACCTCCCTTTCCCAACCAAAAGGTGCCCTGGTCCCAAAAGTTTAGAAACCCCTTCTCTTCTCCTCAACCGTCAGGGAAGGAACCCCGCTCCTTCCTGACAGCTCCTGCCCTGGATTTGCACCCCTGAACCCCCTGTGTCGCCCGCTCCCCGGGAGCTGCTCTTCCCAGCTATGCCCAGGCTTCCGCGAGCACCTCCTATCTTCCACCTTCCCACACACTCTCACCTCTGCTACAGCCCCACAAAATAAGCAAAGTCCTGACGCTTGTCATCTACGAGGGGCTGGCCGCAAGCTGCATCCGTTCTAGGGACAACATGATACTCTGTGGGCGAACGGGAAAGGCCATGAGCCGTTCCATACACTGAAAAGTACTATGCCTTATATGTCCCTGCTACTTTCTTGAACAATGCTAGAACTCCGTCTACAGATGCATACAAGATGCTCACCTCAACCCCTGCTAAATACTCTCACCATTGCTCCTATCCAGAGACGATGTCAACAGCTTCTGCAATATACAGCGTCTGGTGGAAAAAAAAAACACAACAAGGTTCCATCTTCAATAAAGTCAGGAATTCCAAAACAATACAATGCACCTGGAATAAAATAAAAACCAAAACCATACTATTAACCAAAACCATACTATTAACCAAAACCGTACATCTTGCCACCTCTGAACACCCAATACAAATTTACTAACCTTGGGGGAAAAAAAAAAAAAGCTGCATACAAGTGTGCTTTCTTCTACACATGCAGCTGAACCTTGACTGGTCCTGAAGCCCTTACCTTAACCAGACCCCGCTGCTTCTATAAATATCAAAACAAGACTACCCAAAGAGCTTAGGCAGCTCAAAAGCTGCAGTCAGCTGCAGGAACAGCAGACCACCACCTCCAGAGAAGCCCAGCAGCAGAACGAGCTGCCTGAGGAGAGGTTGTAGCTCATATACCCCGGGCCCTGCCCACCACCCTTCCCACAATCCCCTGGCAAAGGGGAGGAGCGAACCACCAGAAGCCCGGGGAACAAAACCAGATCCCCGGGAACAAAACCAGAGCCCGTGAGAGAAAACAAAGGACCATGGGAACAAAACCAGCGCCCCGGGCACAAAACCAGCGCCCCGGGGAACAAAACCAGCGCCCCGGGGAACAAAACCAGAGCCACGGGGAACAAAACCAGAGGCCCCGGGGAACAAAACCAGAGCCCCGGGGAACAAAACCAGAGCCCCGGGGAACAAAACCAGGGCCCCGGGAACAAAACCAGGGCCCCGGGAACAAAACCAGAGCCCCGGGAACAAAACCAGAGCCCCGGGAACAAAACCGCGGCCCGCGGGAAAAAAAACAGGGCCCCGGGAAAAAAACCAGAGCCCCGGGAAAAAAACCAGAGCCCCGGGAAAAAAACCAGAGCCCCGGGAAAAAAACCAGAGCCCCGGGAAAAAAACCAGAGCCCCGGGAAAAAAACCAGGGCCCCGGGAAAAAAACCAGAGCCCCGGGAAAAAAACCAGAGCCCCGGGAAAAAAACCAGAGCCCCGGGAACAAAACAAGGGCCCCGGGAACAAAACCAGGGCCCGGGGAACAAAACCAGGGCCCGGGGAACAAAACCAGGGCCCGGGGAACAAAACCAGGGCCCCGGGAACAAAACCAGGGCCCCGGGAACAAAACCAGGGCCCCGGGGAACAAAACCAGGGCCCCGGGGAACAAAACCAGGGCCCCGGGGAACAAAACCAGGGCCCCGGGGAACAAAACCAGGGCCCCGGGGAACAAAACCAGGGCCCCGGGGAACAAAACCAGGGCCCCGGGGAACAAAACCAGGGCCCCGGGGAACAAAACCAGGGCCCCGGGGAACAAAACCAGGGCCCCGGGGAACAAAACCAGGGCCCCGGGGAACAAAACCAGGGCCCGCGGGAGAAAACCAGGGCCCGGGGAACAAAACCAGGGCCCCGGGAACAAAACCAGGGCCCGGGGAACAAAACCAGGGCCCGGGGAACAAAACCAGGGCCCGGGGAACAAAACCAGGGCCCGGGGAACAAAACCAGGGCCCGGGGAACAAAACCAGAGCAAGCGGGAGAAAACCAGGGCCCCGGGAACAAAACCAGGGCCCCGGGAACAAAACCAGGGCCCCGGGAACAAAACCAGGGCCCCGGGAACAAAACCAGGGCCCCGGGAACAAAACCAGGGCCCCGGGAACAAAACCAGGGCCCCGGGAACAAAACCAGGGCCCCGGGAACAAAACCAGGGCCCAGTGGACAAAACCAGGGCCCGAGGGACAAAACCAGGGCCCGGGGGACAAAACCAGGGCCCGGGGGACAAAACCAGGGCCCGGGGGACAAAACCAGGGCCCGGGGGACAAAACCAGAACCCCGGGGAGAAAACCAGAGCCCCGGGAACAAAACCAGAGCCCCGGGGAGAAAACCAGAGCCCCGGGGAGAAAACCAGAGCCCCGGGGAGAAAACCAGGGCCCCGGGAACACAACCAGGGCCCCGGGAACACAACCAGGGCCCCGGGAACACAACCAGGGCCCCGGGAACACAACCAGGGCCCCGGGAACACAACCAGGGCCCCGGGAACACAACCAGGGCCCCGGGAACACAACCAGGGCTCCAGGGAACACAACCAAAGCACCGGGAACAAAACCAAAGCACCGGGAACAAAACCAAAGCCCCGGGAACAAAACCAAAGCCCCGGGGAACAAAACCAAAGCCCGCGGGAGAAAACCAGGGCCCGGGGAACAAAACCAGGGCCCGGGGAACAAAACCAGGGCCCGGGGAACAAAACCAGGGCCCGGGGAACAAAACCAGGGCCCGGGGAACAAAACCAGGGCCCCGGGAACAAAACCAGGGCCCCGGGAACAAAACCAGGGCCCCGGGAACAAAACCAGGGCCCCGGGGAACAAAACCAGGGCCCCGGGGAACAAAACCAGGGCCCCGGGGAACAAAACCAGGGCCCCGGGGAACAAAACCAGGGCCCCGGGGAACAAAACCAGGGCCCCGGGGAACAAAACCAGGGCCCCGGGGAACAAAACCAGGGCCCCGGGGAACAAAACCAGGGCCCCGGGGAACAAAACCAGGGCCCCGGGGAACAAAACCAGGGCCCCGGGGAACAAAACCAGGGCCCCGGGGAACAAAACCAGGGCCCCGGGAACAAAACCAGGGCCCCGGGAACAAAACCAGGGCCCGCGGGAGAAAACCAGGGCCCGGGGAACAAAACCAGGGCCCGGGGAACAAAACCAGGGCCCGGGGAACAAAACCAGGGCCCGGGGAACAAAACCAGAGCAAGCGGGAGAAAACCAGGGCCCCGGGAACAAAACCAGGGCCCCGGGAACAAAACCAGGGCCCCGGGAACAAAACCAGGGCTCCAGGGAACAAAACCAAAGCACCGGGAACAAAACCAAAGCCCCGGGAACAAAACCAGGGCCCCGGGGAACAAAACCAAAGCCCGCGGGAGAAAACCAGGGCCCGGGGAACAAAACCAGGGCCCGGGGAACAAAACCAGGGCCCGGGGAACAAAACCAGGGCCCGGGGAACAAAACCAGGGCCCGGGGAACAAAACCAGGGCCCGGGGAACAAAACCAGAGCAAGCGGGAGAAAACCAGCGCCCCGGGAACAAAACCAGCGCCCCGGGAACAAAACCAGCGCCCCGGGAACAAAACCAGCGCCCCGGGAACAAAACCAGCGCCCCGGGGAACAAAACCAGGGCCCGGGGAACAAAACCAGGGCCCGGGGAACAAAACCAGGGCCCGGGGAACAAAACCAGAGCAAGCGGGAGAAAACCAGGGCCCCGGGAACAAAACCAGGGCCCCGGGAACAAAACCAGGGCCCCGGGAACAAAACCAGGGCCCCGGGAACAAAACCAGGGCCCGGGGAACAAAACCAGGGCCCGGGGAACAAAACCAGGGCCCGGGGAACAAAACCAGCGCCCCGGGAAACAAAACCAGCGCCCCGGGAAACAAAACCAGCGCCCCGGGAAACAAAACCAGCGCCCCGGGGAACAAAAGCCGGGCCCGAGGCTCATTACCCGAGCTCCGAACAGCGGAAGTGGCGCCCCGTGAGCAGCAGAACCGGCACCTAGAACCGGCACCTAGAACCGGCACCTAGAACCGGCACCTAGAACCCGCACCTAGAACCCGCACCTAGAACCCGCACCTAGAACCCGCACCTAGAACCCGCACCTAGAAACCCCAGAAGCCTGCTGTGGGCACACCGGGACCCCCAGCAGCACCGCAAGAAGGCCCAGAAGCACCCCAAGACGCCCAGAAGCATCCTCTGGCCACCCCGACAACCCCAGGAGCACCCCGTGGGCACACAGGGACTCCCAGACCATCCAGAACCCCCACAAGCACCCCAAGACCCCCACGAGCACCCCGTGGGCATCCAGAGACCCCCCAGAGCACAAGAACCCCCAGAAGCACCCCAAGACCCTCAGGACCATCCTCTGGGCACCCAGACACCCACGGGACCACCCCAAGAACCCCCGGCAGCACCCCAAAGGCAGCCGGTACAGACCTCAGAGTTCTGCACCATCTATTTGCATGGACCTTAACAGACCTCATGCTTTCCCACAGGAGACTTCTCTCACCTTCAGCCCTCTATCTTGTGATGCGCAGGCCCGGGCCGTTTACTCGGCGTCTCCCGTCACTTTGGGGTTCCTTTAGACTGGCTTTCGAGGATTCCTTTAGCAGGGGAGCACACATAGGCTACACAGACTATAAGCAAGGGGAAAAGCAAGCACTTCAGTCACTACAATCATGCCTTACGCTAAGGGTATTTTGCAAAGCCAGTGTCTTACCAACCCGACGACCAGCAGAAAGACGAACCATCCCTACATTCTCGGATCGTCTTGCGCCGCAAACTCAGCCCCAGCAGTCGGTAGGTGCCAGCTTTACGTGGGCGTCCCCACGGAGGCAACGGTGACCTCGCTGTACACCGGCCCACTGTTCTTCGGGAAAATCCCGGTATTTATACATTTGCCAAGGAAACGGGTTTCGACACACGTGGCCAGCGGGTGCCGAAACACGCCTCAATTGGCAACTCTCAACATAGGGAGCCTACGGCGCGTGCGCTCGCCGATCGAGCGCGCTGCACGAGCCGCAGCCACCCCGTCTATTGGTTCCTAGGCCTTGTTCACGCGACATATTACCATAGTCCAGCATTTACGTATTAACCTATACTCAAGCCAACAGCAAAAGGTAACAAAGCAAGCAAAATTATACCTTGTACTTTATATTTCTTCGTTACGGCACGTCTTCCACGTCCTCCACGTCCTCCCCTAACATTTTCTCAACCTTCCTTCTCCTTCTGTATTCAGCATTTTCACACAATAGACCATGAACCGTCTGTTTTCTATGCTGACTGCCGTTTTCTTAGCTATCTATTTCTCACTCAGCGTCCAGCCACGGACCAAAAGCCCATCTTTTAACCCTTCCGTATGCGTGTGTATCTCCCGTCAGCTGCGGACAGACTAAAACAGAACAGACCTCATCGATACCCAAATCCAACTGCAAAACCCACCTCAGTAAGGCTCGTGAACACACCTCCCTTTCCCAACCAAAAGGTGCCCTGGTCCCAAAAGTTTAGAAACCCCTTCTCTTCTCCTCAACCGTCAGGGAAGGAACCCCGCTCCTTCCTGACAGCTCCTGCCCTGGATTTGCACCCCTGAACCCCCTGTGTCGCCCACTCCCCGGGAGCTGCTCTTCCCAGCTATGCCCAGGCTTCTGCGAGCACCTCCTATCTTCCACCTTCCCACACACTCTCACCTCTGCTACAGCCCCACGAAATAAGCAAAGTCCTGACGCTTATCATCTACGAGGGGCTGGCCGCAAGCTGCATCCGTTCTAGGGACAACATGATACTCTGTGGGCGAACGGGAAAGGCCATGAGCCGTTCCATACGCTGAAAGGTACTAGGCCTTATATGTCCCTGCTACTTTCTTGAACAATGCTAGAACTCCGTCTACAGATGCATACAAGATGCTCACCTCAACCCCTGCTAAATACTCTCACCATTGCTCCCATCCAGAGACGATGTCAACAGCTTCTGCAATATACAGCAAGTCTGGTGGAAAAAAAAAAACCAACAAGGTTCCATCTTCAATAAAGTCAGGAATTCCAAAACAATACAATGCACCTGGAATAAAATAAAAACCAAAACCATACTATTAACCAAAACCATACTATTAACCAAAACCATACATCTTGCCACCTCTGAACACCCAATACAAATTTACTAACCTTGGGGGAAAAAAAAAAAAAGCTGCATACAAGTGTGCTTTCTTCTACACATGCAGCTGAACCTTGACTGGTCCTGAAGCCCTTACCTTAACCAGACCCCCGCTGCTTCTCTAAATATCAAAACAAGACTACCCAAAGAGCTTAGGCAGCTCAAAAGCTGCAGTCAGCTGCAGGAACAGCAGACCACCACCTCCAGAGAAGCCCAGCAGCAGAACGAGCTGCCTGAGGAGAGGTTGTAGCTCATATACCCCGGGCCCCGCCCACCACCCTTCCCACAACCCCCTGGAAAAGGGGAGGAGCGAACCACCAGAAGCCCGGGGAACAAAACCAGATCCCCGGGAACAAAACCAGAGCCCGTGAGAGAAAACAAAGGACCATGGGAACAAAACCAGCGCCCCGGGCACAAAAGCAGCGCCCCGGGGAACAAAACCAGCGCCCCGGGGAACAAAACCAGCGCCACGGGGAACAAAACCAGAGGCCCCGGGGAACAAAACCAGAGCCCCGGGAACAAAACCAAAGCCCCGGGGAGGAAACCAGCGCCCCGGGGAGGAAACCAGCGCCCCGGGGAGGAAACCAGCGCCCCGGGGAGGAAACCAGCGCCCCGGGGAGGAAACCAGCGCCCCGGGGAGGAAACCAGCGCCCCGGGGAGGAAACCAGCGCCCCGGGGAGGAAACCGCAGCCCGCGGGAGAAAACCAGAGCCCGGGGAACAAAACCAGGGCCCCGGGGAACAAAACCAGGGCCCCGGGGAACAAAACCAGGGCCCCGGGGAACAAAACCAGGGCCCCGGGGAACAAAACCAGGGCCCCGGGGAACAAAACCAGGGCCCCGGGGAACAAAACCAGAGCCAGCGGCAGAAAACCGGAGCGCGGGGAACAAAACCAGTGCCCGGGGAACAAAACCAGTGCCCGGGGAACAAAACCAGAGCCCGGGGAACAAAACCAGAGCCCGGGGAACAAAACCAGAGCCCGGGGAACAAAACCAGAGCCCCGGGAACAAAACCAGAGCCCCGGGGAACAAAACCAGGGCCCCGGGGAACAAAACCAGGGCCCCGGGGAACAAAACCAGGGCCCCGGGGAACAAAACCAGGGCCCCGGGGAACAAAACCAGGGCCCCGGGGAACAAAACCAGGGCCCCGGGGAACAAAACCAGGGCCCCGGGAACAAAACCGAGGCCCGCGGGAGAAAACCAGGGCCTGGGGAACAAAACCAGGGACCGGGGAACAAAACCAGGGACCGGGGAACAAAACCAGGGACCGGGGAACAAAACCAGGGCCCCGGGGAACAAAACCAGAGCAAGCGGGAGAAAACCAGAACCCCAGGAACAAAACCAGCGCCCCGGGAACAAAACCAGGGCCCCGGGAACAAAACCAGGGCCCCGGGAACAAAACCAGGGCCCCGGGGAACAAAACCAGAGCCCCGGGAACAAAACCAGCGCCCCGGGAACAAAACCAGCGCCCCGGGAACAAAACCAGCGCCCCGGGAACAAAACCAAAGCAAGCGGGAGAAAACCAGAGCCCCAGGAGCAAAACCAGAGGCCCGGGAAAAAAAAAAACAGAGCCCGGGGAACAAAACCAGAGCCCCGGGAACAAAACCAGAGCAAGCGGGAACAAAACCAGTGCCCCGGGGAACAAAACCGCGGCCCGCGGAAGAAAACCAGGGCCCCGGGAACAAAACCAGGGCCCCGGGAACAAAACCAGGGCCCCGGGAACAAAACCAGGGCCCCGGGAACAAAACCAGCGCCCCGGGAACAAAACCAGCGCCCCGGGAACAAAACCAGCGCCCCGGGAACAAAACCAGAGCAAGCGGGAGAAAACCAGAGCCCCAGGAACAAAACCAGAGCCCCAGGAAAAAAAAACATTGCCCGGGGAAAAAAACCAGCGCCCGGGGAAAAAAACCAGCGCCCGGGGAAAAAAACCAGCGCCCGGGGAAAAAAACCAGGGCCCGCGGGACAAAACCAGGGCCCGCGGGACAAAACCAGGGCCCGTGGGACAAAACCAGGGCCCGTGGGACAAAACCAGAGCCCGGGGAACAAAACCACAGCCCCGAGGAACAAAACCAGCGCCCCGGGGAACAAAACCAGCGCCCCGGGGAACAAAACCAGCGCCCCGGGGAACAAAACCAGGGCCCCGGGGAACAAAACCAGGGCCCGGGGAAAAAAAACGGAGCCCCGGGAAAAAACCCAGAACTGCGGGAACAAATCCAGAGCCCCGGGAACAAACCCAGAGCCCCGGGAACAAAACCAGAGCCCGTGGGAGAAAACGAGCGCCCCGGGAACAAAACGAGCGCCCGGGGAACAAAACGAGCGCCCCGGGAACAAAACCGCGGCCCGCGGGAGAAAACCAGAGCCCCGGGAACAAAACCAGGGCCCCGGGAACAAAACCAGAGCCCCGGGGAACAACACCAGAGCCCCGGGGAACAACACCAGAGCCCCGGGGAACAACACCAGAGCCCCGGGGAACAACACCAGAGCCCCGGGGAACAACACCAGAGCAAGCGGGAGAAAACCAGAGCCCCGGGGAGGAAACCAGAGCCCCGGGGAGGAAACCAGCGCCCCGGGGAACAAAACCAGCGCCCCGGGGAACAAAACCAGCGCCCCGGGGAACAAAACCAGCGCCCCGGGGAACAAAACCGCGGCCCGCGGGAGAAAACCAGGGCCCGGAGAAAAAAACCAGGGCCCCGGGAACAAAACCAAGGCCCCGGGGAACAAAACCAGAGCCCGGGGAACAAAACCAGAGCCCCGGGAACATAACCAGAGCCCCGGGAACATAACCAGAGCCCCGGGGAACAAAACCAGAGCCCCGGGGAACAAAACCAGAGCCCCGGGGAACAAAACCAGAGCCCCGGGGAACAAAACCAGAGCCCCGGGGAACAAAACCAGAGCAAGCCAGAGAAAACCAGAGCCCGGGGAACAAAACCAGCACCCCTGGAACAAAATCAGAACCCCGGGAACAAAACCAGAGCCCGTGGGAGAAAACCAGCGGCCCGGGAACAAAACCAGCGGCCCGGGAACAAAACCAGCGGCCTGGGAACAAAACCAGCGGCCCGGGAACAAAACCGCGGCACGCGGGAGAGAACCAGAGCCCCGGGAACAAAACCAAAGCCCCGGGAACGAAACCAGCGCCCCGGGGAGGAAACCAGCGCCCCGGGGAGGAAACCAGCGCCCCGGGGAGGAAACCAGCGCCCCGGGGAGGAAACCAGCGCCCCGGGGAGGAAACCAGCGCCCCGGGGAGGAAACCAGCGCCCCGGGGAGGAAACCGCAGCCCGCGGGAGAAAACCAGAGCCCGGGGAACAAAACCAGGGCCCCGGGGAACAAAACCAGGGCCCCGGGGAACAAAACCAGGGCCCCGGGGAACAAAACCAGGGCCCCGGGGAACAAAACCAGGGCCCCGGGATCAAAACCAGAGCCAGCGGCAGAAAACCGGAGCCCGGGGAACAAAACCAGTGCCCGGGGAACAAAACCAGTGCCCGGGGAACAAAACCAGAGCCCGGGGAACAAAACCAGAGCCCGGGGAACAAAACCAGAGCCCGGGGAACAAAACCAGAGCCCCGGGAACAAAACCAGAGCCCCGGGGAACAAAACCAGGGCCCCGGGGAACAAAACCAGGGCCCCGGGGAACAAAACCAGGGCCCCGGGGAACAAAACCAGGGCCCCGGGGAACAAAACCAGGGCCCCGGGGAACAAAACCAGGGCCCCGGGGAACAAAACCAGGGCCCCGGGGAACAAAACCAGGGCCCCGGGGAACAAAACCAGGGCCCCGGGGAACAAAACCAGGGCCCCGGGAACAAAACCGAGGCCCGCGGGAGAAAACCAGGGCCTGGGGAACAAAACCAGGGACCGGGGAACAAAACCAGGGACCGGGGAACAAAACCAGGGCCCCGGGGAACAAAACCAGAGCAAGCGGGAGAAAACCAGAACCCCAGGAACAAAACCAGCGCCCCGGGAACAAAACCAGGGCCCCGGGAACAAAACCAGGGCCCCGGGAACAAAACCAGGGCCCCGGGGAACAAAACCAGAGCCCCGGGAACAAAACCAGCGCCCCGGGAACAAAACCAGCGCCCCGGGAACAAAACCAGCGCCCCGGGAACAAAACCAGCGCCCCGGGAACAAAACCAAAGCAAGCGGGAGAAAACCAGAGCCCCAGGAGCAAAACCAGAGGCCCGGGAAAAAAAAAAACAGAGCCCGGGGAACAAAACCAGAGCCCCGGGAACAAAACCAGTGCCCCGGGGAACAAAACCGCGGCCCGCGGAAGAAAACCAGGGCCCCGGGAACAAAACCAGGGCCCCGGGAACAAAACCAGGGCCCCGGGAACAAAACCAGGGCCCCGGGAACAAAACCAGGGCCCCGGGAACAAAACCAGCGCCCCGGGAACAAAACCAGCGCCCCGGGAACAAAACCAGCGCCCCGGGAACAAAACCAGAGCAAGCGGGAGAAAACCAGAGCCCCAGGAACAAAACCAGAGCCCCAGGAAAAAAAAACATTGCCCGGGGAAAAAAACCAGCGCCCGGGGAAAAAAACCAGCGCCCGGGGAAAAAAACCAGCGCCCGGGGAAAAAAACCAGGGCCCGCGGGACAAAACCAGGGCCCGCGGGACAAAACCAGGGCCCGTGGGACAAAACCAGGGCCCGTGGGACAAAACCAGAGCCCGGGGAACAAAACCACAGCCCCGAGGAACAAAACCAGCGCCCCGGGGAACAAAACCAGCGCCCCGGGGAACAAAACCAGCGCCCCGGGGAACAAAACCAGGGCCCCGGGGAACAAAACCAGGGCCCGGGGAAAAAAAACGGAGCCCCGGGAAAAAACCCAGAACTGCGGGAACAAATCCAGAGCCCCGGGAACAAACCCAGAGCCCCGGGAACAAAACCAGAGCCCGTGGGAGAAAACGAGCGCCCCGGGAACAAAACGAGCGCCCGGGGAACAAAACGAGCGCCCCGGGAACAAAACCGCGGCCCGCGGGAGAAAACCAGAGCCCCGGGAACAAAACCAGGGCCCCGGGAACAAAACCAGAGCCCCGGGGAACAACACCAGAGCCCCGGGGAACAACACCAGAGCCCCGGGGAACAACACCAGAGCCCCGGGGAACAACACCAGAGCCCCGGGGAACAACACCAGAGCAAGCGGGAGAAAACCAGAGCCCCGGGGAGGAAACCAGAGCCCCGGGGAGGAAACCAGCGCCCCGGGGAACAAAACCAGCGCCCCGGGGAACAAAACCAGCGCCCCGGGGAACAAAACCGCGGCCCGCGGGAGAAAACCAGGGCCCGGAGAAAAAAACCAGGGCCCCGGGAACAAAACCAAGGCCCCGGGGAACAAAACCAGAGCCCGGGGAACAAAACCGGAGCCCCGGGAACATAACCAGAGCCCCGGGAACATAACCAGAGCCCCGGGGAACAAAACCAGAGCCCCGGGGAACAAAACCAGAGCCCCGGGGAACAAAACCAGAGCCCCGGGGAACAAAACCAGAGCCCCGGGGAACAAAACCAGAGCAAGCCAGAGAAAACCAGAGCCCGGGGAACAAAACCAGCACCCCTGGAACAAAATCAGAACCCCGGGAACAAAACCAGAGCCCGTGGGAGAAAACCAGCGGCCCGGGAACAAAACCAGCGGCCCGGGAACAAAACCAGCGGCCTGGGAACAAAACCAGCGGCCCGGGAACAAAACCGCGGCACGCGGGAGAGAACCAGAGCCCCGGGAACAAAACCAAAGCCCCGGGAACGAAACCAGCGCCCCGGGGAGGAAACCAGCGCCCCGGGGAGGAAACCAGCGCCCCGGGGAGGAAACCAGCGCCCCGGGGAGGAAACCAGCGCCCCGGGGAGGAAACCAGCGCCCCGGGGAGGAAACCGCAGCCCGCGGGAGGAAACCAGAGCCCGGGGAACAAAACCAGAGCCCGGAGAACAAAACCAGAGCCCGGGGAACAAAACCAGGGCCCCGGGGAACAAAACCAGGGCCCCGGGGAACAAAACCAGGGCCCCGGGGAACAAAACCAGGGCCCCGGGGAACAAAACCAGGGCCCCGGGGAACAAAACCAGAGCCAGCGGCAGAAAACCGGAGCCCGGGGAACAAAACCAGAGCCCGGGGAACAAAACCAGAGCCCGGGGAACAAAACCAGAGCCCGGGGAACAAAACCAGAGCCCGGGGAACAAAACCAGAGCCCGGGGAACAAAACCAGAGCCCGGGGAACAAAACCGAGGCCCGCGGGAGAAAACCACGGCCCGGGGAACAAAACCAGAGCCCCGGGAACAAAACCAGGGCCCCGGGGAACAAAACCAGGGCCCCGGGGAACAAAACCAGGGCCCCGGGAACAAAACCAGGGCAAGCGGGAACAAAACCAGTGCCCCGGGAACAAAACCGCGGCCCGCGGGAGAAAACCAGAGCCCCGGGAACAAAACCAGAGCCCCGGGAACAAAACCAGAGCCCCGGGAACAAAACCAGCGCCCGGGGAGGAAACCAGAGCCCCGGGGAGGAAACCAGAGCCCCGGGGAGGAAACCAGAGCCCCGGGGAACAAAACCAGAGCCCGTGGGAGAAAACCAGCGCCCCGGAAACAAAACCAGCGCCCCGGGAACAAAACCAGCGCCCCGGGAACAAAACCGCGGCCCGCGGGAGAAAACCACGGCCCGGGGAACAAAACCAGAGCCCCGGGAACAAAACCAGGGCCCCGCGGAACAAAACCAGGGCCCCGGGGAACAAAACCAGGGCCCCGGGGAACAAAACCAGGGCCCCGGGGAACAAAACCAGGGCCCCGGGGAACAAAACCAGGGCCCCGGGAACAAAACCAGGGCCCCGGGAACAAAACCGCGGCCCGCGGGAGAAAACCAGAGCCCCGGGAACAAAACCAGAGCCCCGGGAACAAAACCAGAGCCCCGGGAACAAAACCAGAGCCCCGGGGAGGAAACCAAAGCCCCGGGGAGGAAACCAGAGCCCCGGGGAGGAAACCAGAGCCCCGGGGAACAAAACCAGAGCCCGTGGGAGAAAACCAGCGCCCCGGAAACAAAACCAGCGCCCCGGGAACAAAACCAGCGCCCCGGGAACAAAACCAGCGCCCCGGGAACAAAACCAGCGCCCCGGGGAACAAAACCAGCGCCCGCGGGAGAAAACCAGGGCCCGGGGAACAAAACCAGGGCCCCGGGGAACAAAACCAGGGCCCCGGGGAACAAAACCAGGGCCCCGGGAACAAAACCAGGGCCCCGGGAACAAAACCAGGGCCCCGGGAACAAAACCAGGGCCCCGGGAACAAAACCAGGGCCCCGGGAACAAAACCAGCACCCCGGGAACAAAACCAGCGCCCCGGGGAGAAAACCAGAGCAAGCGGGAGAAAACCAGAGCCCCAGGAAAAAAACCAGAGGCCGGAAAAAAAAAACAGAGCCCGGGGAACAAAACCAGTACCCGGGGAACAAAACCAGTACCCCGGGAACAAAACCAGTGCCCGGGGAACAAAACCGCGGCCCGCGGGAGAAAACCAGGGCCCCGGGAACAAAACCAGGGCCCCGGGAACAAAACCAGGGCCCGTTGGAGAAAACCAGAGCCCCGGGGAACAAAACCAGGGCCCCGGGAACAAAACCAGAGCAAACGGGAACAAAACCAGTGCCCCGGGAACAAAACCGCGGCCCGCGGAAGAAAACCAGGGCCCCGGGGAACAAAACCAGCGCCCCGGGGAACAAAACCAGCGCCCCGGGGAACAAAACCAGCGCCCCGGGGAACAAAACCGAGGCCAGCGGGAGAAAACCAGGGCCCGGAGAAAACCAGGGCCCGGAGAAAAAAACCAGGGCCCGGGGAACAAAACCAGGGCCCAGGGAACAAAACCAGGGCCCGGGGAACAAAACCAGAGCAAGCGGGAGAAAACCAGAGCCCCGGGGAACAAAACCAGAGCCCCGGGGAACAAAACCAGAGCCCCGGGGAACAAAACCAGAGCCCCGGGGAGAAAACCAGAGCAAGCCGGAGAAAACCAGAGCCCGGGGAACAAAACCAGCGCCCCTGGAACAAAATCAGAACCCCGGGAACAAAACCAGAGCCCGTGGGAGAAAACCAGCGGCCCGGGAACAAAACCAGCGCCCCGGGAACAAAACCAGGGCTCCAGGGAACAAAACCGCGGCACGCGGGAGAGAACCAGAACCCCGGGAACAAAACCAAAGCCCCGGGGAGGAAACCAGAGCCCCGGGGAGGAAACCAGAGCCCCGGGGAGGAAACCAGAGCCCCGGGGAGGAAACCGCAGCCCGCGGGAGAAAACCGCAGCCCGGGGAACAAAACCAGAGCCCGGGGAACAAAACCAGCGCCCCTGGAACAAAATCAGAACCCCGGGAACAAAACCAGAGCCCGTGGGAGAAAACCAGCGGCCCGGGAACAAAACCAGCGCCCCGGGAATAAAACCAGAGCCCCGGGAACAAAACCGCGGCACGCGGGAGAGAACCAGCGCCCCGGGAACAAAACCAGCGCCCCGGGGAGGAAACCAGCGCCCCGGGGAGGAAACCAGCGCCCCGGGGAGGAAACCAGCGCCCCGGGGAGGAAACCAGCGCCCCGGGGAGGAAACCAGCGCCCCGGGGAGGAAACCAGAGCGCGGGGAACAAAACCAGAGCGCGGGGAACAAAACCAGGGCCCCGGGGAACAAAACCAGGGCCCCGGGGAACAAAACCAGGGCCCCGGGGAACAAAACCAGGGCCCCGGGGAACAAAACCAGGGCCCCGGGGAACAAAACCAGGGCCCCGGGGAACAAAACCAGGGCCCCGGGGAACAAAACCAGGGCCCCGGGGAACAAAACCAGGGCCCCGGGGAACAAAACCAGGGCCCCGGGGAACAAAACCAGAGCCAGCGGCAGAAAACCGGAGCCCGGGGAACAAAACCAGAGCCCGGGGAACAAAACCAGAGCCCGGGGAACAAAACCAGAGCCCGGGGAACAAAACCAGAGCCCCGGGAAGAAAACCGAGGCCCGCGGAAGAAAACCACGGCCCGGGGAACAAAACCAGGGCCCCGGGAACAAAACCAGGGCCCCGGGGAACAAAACCAGGGCCCCGGGGAACAAAACCAGCGCCCCGGGGAACAAAACCAGCGCCCCGGGGAACAAAACCAGCGCCCCGGGGAACAAAACCAGCGCCCCGGGGAACAAAACCAGCGCCCCGGGGAACAAAACCAGCGCCCCGGGGAACAAAACCAGCGCCCCGGGGAACAAAACCAGCGCCCCGGGAAACAAAACCAGCGCCCCGGGGAACAAAACCAGCGCCCCAGCATCAAAAGCCGGGCCCGAGGCTCATTACCCGAGCTCCGAACAGCGGAAGTGGCGCCCCGTGAGCAGCAGAACCGGCACCTAGAACCGGCACCTAGAACCGGCACCTAGAACCGGCACCTAGAACCCGCACCTAGAACCCGCACCTAGAACCCGCACCTAGAACCCGCACCTAGAACCCGCACCTAGAACCCGCACCTAGAAACCCCAGAAGCCTGCTGTGGGCACACCGGGACCCCCAGCAGCACCGCAAGAAGGCCCAGAAGCACCCCAAGACGCCCAGAAGCATCCTCTGGCCACCCCGACAACCCCAGGAGCACCCCGTGGGCACACAGGGACTCCCAGACCATCCAGAACCCCCACAAGCACCCCAAGACCCCCACGAGCACCCCGTGGGCATCCAGAGACCCCCCAGAGCACAACAAGAACCCCCAGAAGCACCCCAAGACCCTCAGGACCATCCTCTGGGCACCCAGACACCCACGGGACCACCCCAAGAACCCCCGGCAGCACCCCAAAGGCAGCCGGTACAGACCTCAGAGTTCTGCACCATCTATTTGCATGGACCTTAACAGACCTCATGCTTTCCCACAGGAGACTTCTCTCACCTTCAGCCCTCTATCTTGTGATGCGCAGGCCCGGGCCGTTTACTCGGCGTCTCCCGTCACTTTGGGGTTCCTTTAGACTGGCTTTCGAGGATTCCTTTAGCAGGGGAGCACACATAGGCTACACAGACTATAAGCAAGGGGAAAAGCAAGCACTTCAGTCACTACAATCATGCCTTACGCTAAGGGTATTTTGCAAAGCCAGTGTCTTACCAACCCGACGACCAGCAGAAAGACGAACCATCCCTACATTCTCGGATCGTCTTGCGCCGCAAACTCAGCCCCAGCAGTCGGTAGGTGCCAGCTTTACGTGGGCGTCCCCACGGAGGCAACGCTGACCTCGCTGTACACCGGCCCACTGTTCTTCGGGAAAATCCCGGTATTTATACATTTGCCAAGGAAACGGGTTTCGACACACGTGGCCAGCGGGTGCCGAAACACGCCTCAATTGGCAACTCTCAACATAGGGAGCCTACGGCGCGTGCGCTCGCCGATCGAGCGCGCTGCACGAGCCGCAGCCACCCCGTCTATTGGTTCCTAGGCCTTGTTCACGCGACATATTACCATAGTCCAGCATTTACGTATTAACCTATACTCAAGCCAACAGCAAAAGGTAACAAAGCAAGCAAAATTATACCTTGTACTTTATATTTCTTCGTTATGGCACGTCTTCCACGTCCTCCACGTCCTCCCCTAACATTTTCTCAACCTTCCTTCTCCTTCTGTATTCAGCATTTTCACACAATAGACCATGAACCGTCTGTTTTCTATGCTGACTGCCGTTTTCTTAGCTATCTATTTCTCACTCAGCGTCCAGCCACGGACCAAAAGCCCATCTTTTAACCCTTCCGTATGCGTGTGTATCTCCCGTCAGCTGCGGACAGACTAAAACAGAACAGACCTCATCGATACCCAAATCCAACTGCAAAACCCACCTCAGTAAGGCTCGTGAACACACCTCCCTTTCCCAACCAAAAGGTCCCCTGGTCCCAAAAGTTTAGAAACCCCTTCTCTTCTCCTCAACCGTCAGGGAAGGAACCCCGCTCCTTCCTGACAGCTCCTGCCCTGGATTTGCACCCCTGAACCCCCTGTGTCGCCCACTCCCCGGGAGCTGCTCTTCCCAGCTATGCCCAGGCTTCTGCGAGCACCTCCTATCTTCCACCTTCCCACACACTCTCACCTCTGCTACAGCCCCACGAAATAAGCAAAGTCCTGACGCTTATCATCTACGAGGGGCTGGCCGCAAGCTGCATCCGTTCTAGGGACAACATGATACTCTGTGGGCGAACGGGAAAGGCCATGAGCCGTTCCATACGCTGAAAGGTACTAGGCCTTATATGTCCCTGCTACTTTCTTGAACAATGCTAGAACTCCGTCTACAGATGCATACAAGATGCTCACCTCAACCCCTGCTAAATACTCTCACCATTGCTCCCATCCAGAGACGATGTCAACAGCTTCTGCAATATACAGCAAGTCTGGTGGAAAAAAAAAAACCAACAAGGTTCCATCTTCAATAAAGTCAGGAATTCCAAAACAATACAATGCACCTGGAATAAAATAAAAACCAAAACCATACTATTAACCAAAACCATACTATTAACCAAAACCATACTATTAACCAAAACCATACTATTAACCAAAACCATACTATTAACCAAAACCATACATCTTGCCACCTCTGAACACCCAATACAAATTTACTAACCTTGGGGGAAAAAAAAAAAAAGCTGCATACAAGTGTGCTTTCTTCTACACATGCAGCTGAACCTTGACTGGTCCTGAAGCCCTTACCTTAACCAGACCCCGCTGCTTCTCTAAATATCAAAACAAGACTACCCAAAGAGCTTAGGCAGCTCAAAAGCTGCAGTCAGCTGCAGGAACAGCAGACCACCACCTCCAGAGAAGCCCAGCAGCAGAACGAGCTGCCTGAGGAGAGGTTGTAGCTCATATACCCCGGGCCCCGCCCACCACCCTTCCCACAACCCCCTGGAAAAGGGGAGGAGCGAACCACCAGAAGCCCGGGGAACAAAACCAGATCCCCGGGAACAAAACCAGAGCCCGTGAGAGAAAACAAAGGACCATGGGAACAAAACCAGCGCCCCGGGCACAAAACCAGCGCCCCGGGGAACAAAACCAGGGCCCCGGGGAACAAAACCAGAGGCCCCGGGGAACAAAACCAGCGGCCCCGGGGAACAAAACCAGCGGCCCCGGGGAACAAAACCAGCGGCCCCGGGGAACAAAACCAGCGGCCCCGGGGAACAAAACCAGCGGCCCCGGGGAACAAAACCAGCGGCCCCGGGGAACAAAACCAGCGGCCCCGGGGAACAAAACCAGCGGCCCCGGGGAACAAAACCAGCGCCCCGGGGAACAAAACCCGGGCCTGGGGAAAAATACCCGGGCCCGGGGAAAAATACCAGGGCCCGGGGAACAAAACCAGCGGCCCGGGGAACAAAACCAGCGGCCCGGGGAACAAAACCAGCGGCCCGGGGAACAAAACCAGCGGCCCGGGGAACAAAACCAGCGGCCCGGGGAACAAAACCAGAGCAAGCGGGAGAAAACCAGCGCCCCGGGAACAAAACCAGCGCCCCGGGAACAAAACCAGCGCCCCGGGAACAAAACCAGCGCCCGGGGAACAAAACCAGCGCCCCGGGGAACAAAACCAGCGCCCCGGGGAACAAAACCAGAAAGCCCGGGAACAAAACCAGAGCCCCGGGAACAAAACCAGCGCCCCGGGAACAAAACCAGCGCCCCGGGGAACAAAACCAGAGCCCCGGGGAACAAAACCAGAGCCCCGGGGAACAAAACCAGAGCCCCGGGGAACAAAACCAGAGCAAGCCGGAGAAAACCAGAGCCCGGGGAACAAAACCAGCGCCCCTGGAACAAAATCAGAACCCCGGGAACAAAACCAGAGCCCGTGGGAGAAAACCAGCGGCCCGGGAACAAAACCAGCGCCCCGGGAACAAAACCAGCGCCCCGGGAACAAAACCGCGGCACGCGGGAGAGAACCAGAACCCCGGGAACAAAACCAGCGCCCCGGGGAGGAAACCAGCGCCCCGGGGAGGAAACCAGCGCCCCGGGGAGGAAACCAGCGCCCCGGGGAGGAAACCAGCGCCCCGGGGAGGAAACCAGCGCCCCGGGGAGGAAACCGCAGCCCGCGGGAGAAAACCGCAGCCCGGGGAACAAAACCAGAGCCCGGGGAACAAAACCAGAGCCCGGGGAACAAAACCGAGGCCCGCGGGAGAAAACCACGGCCCGGGGAACAAAACCAGAGACCCGGGAACAAAACCAGAACCCCGGGAACAAAACCAGAGCCCGTGGGAGAAAACCAGCGGCCCGGGAACAAAACCAGCGCCCCGGGAACAAAACCAGCGCCCCGGGAACAAAACCGCGGCACGCGGGAGAGAACCAGAACCCCGGGAACAAAACCAGCGCCCCGGGGAGGAAACCAGCGCCCCGGGGAGGAAACCAGCGCCCCGGGGAGGAAACCAGCGCCCCGGGGAGGAAACCGCAGCCCGCGGGAGAAAACCGCAGCCCGGGGAACAAAACCAGAGCCCGGGGAACAAAACCAGAGCCCCGGGAACAAAACCAGGGCCCCGGGGAACAAAACCAGGGCCCCGGGGAACAAAACCAGGGCCCCGGGGAACAAAACCAGGGCCCCGGGGAACAAAACCAGGGCCCCGGGAACAAAACCAGGGCCCCGGGAACAAAACCAGGGCCCCGGGAACAAAACCAGGGCCCGGGGAATAAAACCAGAGCAAGCGGGAGAAAACCAGGGCCCCGGGAACAAAACCAGGGCCCCGGGAACAAAACCAGGGCCCCGGGAACAAAACCAGGGCCCCGGGAACAAAACCAGGGCCCCGGGGAACAAAACCAGGGCCCCGGGGAACAAAACCAGGGCCCCGGGGAACAAAACCAGGGCCCCGGGGAACAAAACCAGGGCCCCGGGGAACAAAACCAGGGCCCCGGGAACAAAACCAGGGCCCGGGGAACAAAACCAGGGCCCGGGGAACAAAACCAGGGCCCGGGGAACAAAACCAGAGCAAGCGGGAGAAAACCAGGGCCCCGGGAACAAAACCAGGGCCCCGGGAACAAAACCAGGGCCCCGGGAACAAAACCAGGGCCCCGGGAACAAAACCAGGGCCCCGGGGAACAAAACCAGGGCCCCGGGGAACAAAACCAGGGCCCCGGGGAACAAAACCAGGGCCCCGGGGAACAAAACCAGGGCCCCGGGGAACAAAACCAGGGCCCGGGGGAACAAAACCAGGGCCCCGGGGAACAAAACCAGCGGCCCCGGGGAACAAAACCAGCGGCCCCGGGGAACAAAACCAGCGGCCCCGGGGAACAAAACCAGCGGCCCCGGGGAACAAAACCAGCGGCCCCGGGGAACAAAACCAGCGGCCCCGGGGAACAAAACCAGCGGCCCCGGGGAACAAAACCAGCGCCCCGGGGAACAAAACCAGCGCCCCGGGGAACAAAACCAGCGCCCCGGGGAACAAAACCAGCGCCCCGGGAAACAAAACCCGGGCCCGGGGAACAAAACCAGCGGCCCGGGGAACAAAACCAGCGGCCCGGGGAACAAAACCAGCGGCCCGGGGAACAAAACCAGAGCAAGCGGGAGAAAACCAGCGCCCCGGGAACAAAACCAGGGCCCCGGGGAACAAAACCAGGGCCCCGGGGAACAAAACCAGGGCCCCGGGGAACAAAACCAGGGCCCCGGGGAACAAAACCAGGGCCCCGGGGAACAAAACCAGGGCCCCGGGGAACAAAACCAGGGCCCCGGGGAACAAAACCAGGGCCCCGGGGAACAAAACCAGGGCCCCGGGGAACAAAACCAGGGCCCCGGGGAACAAAACCAGGGCCCGGGGAACAAAACCAGGGCAAGCAGGAGAAAACCAGCGCCCCGGGAACAAAACCAGCGCCCCGGGAACAAAACCAGCGCCCCGGGAACAAAACCGAGGCCCGCGGGAGAAAACCAGGGCCCGGGGAACAAAACCAGGGCCCGGGGAACAAAACCAGGGCCCGGGGAACAAAACCAGGGCCCGGGGAACAAAACCAGGGCCCGGGGAACAAAACCAGGGCCCGGGGAACAAAACCAGGGCCCGGGGAACAAAACCAGGGCCCGGGGAACAAAACCAGGGCCCGGGGAACAAAACCAGGGCCCGGGGAACAAAACCAGGGCCCGGGGAACAAAACCAGGGCCCGGGGAACAAAACCAGGGCCCGGGGAACAAAACCAGGGCCCGGGGAACAAAACCAGGGCCCGGGGAACAAAACCAGGGCCCGGGGAACAAAACCAGGGCCCGGGGAACAAAACCAGGGCCCGGGGAACAAAACCAGGGCCCGGGGAACAAAACCAGGGCCCGGGGAACAAAACCAGGGCCCGGGGAACAAAACCAGGGCCCGGGGAACAAAACCAGAGCAAGCGGGAGAAAACCAGGGCCCCGGGAACAAAACCAGGGCCCCGGGAACAAAACCAGGGCCCCGGGAACAAAACCAGGGCCCCGGGAACAAAACCAGGGCCCGGAGAACAAAACCAGAGCAAGCGGGAGAAAACCAGGGCCCCGGGAACAAAACCAGGGCCCCGGGGAACAAAACCAGGGCCCCGGGGAACAAAACCAGGGCCCCGGGGAACAAAACCAGGGCCCCGGGGAACAAAACCAGGGCCCCGGGGAACAAAACCAGCGCCCCGGGGAACAAAACCAGCGCCCCGGGGAACAAAACCAGCGCCCCGGGGAACAAAACCAGCGCCCCGGGGAACAAAACCAGCGCCCCGGGGAACAAAACCAGCGCCCCGGGGAACAAAACCAGCGCCCCGGGGAACAAAACCAGCGCCCCGGGGAACAAAACCAGCGCCCCGGGGAACAAAACCAGCGCCCCAGCATCAAAAGCCGGGCCCGAGGCTCATTACCCGAGCTCCGAACAGCGGAAGTGGCGCCCCGTGAGCAGCAGAACCGGCACCTAGAACCGGCACCTAGAACCGGCACCTAGAACCGGCACCTAGAACCGGCACCTAGAACCGGCACCTGAAACCCGCACCTAGAAACCCGCACCTAGAAACCCGCACCTAGAAACCCGCACCTAGAAACCCGCACCTAGAAACCCGCACCTAGAAACCCGCACCTAGAAACCCGCACCTAGAAACCCGCACCTAGAAACCCGCACCTAGAAACCCGCACCTAGAAACCCGCACCTAGAAACCCGCACCTAGAAACCCGCACCTAGAAACCCGCACCTAGAAACCCGCACCTAGAAACCCCAGAAGCCTGCTGTGGGCACACCGGGACCCCCAGCAGCACCGCAAGAAGGCCCAGAAGCACCCCAAGACGCCCAGAAGCATCCTCTGGCCACCCCGACAACCCCAGGAGCACCCCGTGGGCACACAGGGACTCCCAGACCATCCAGAACCCCCACAAGCACCCCAAGACCCCCACGAGCACCCCGTGGGCATCCAGAGACCCCCCAGAGCACAACAAGAACCCCCAGAAGCACCCCAAGACCCTCAGGACCATCCTCTGGGCACCCAGACACCCACGGGACCACCCCAAGAACCCCCGGCAGCACCCCAAAGGCAGCCGGTACAGACCTCAGAGTTCTGCACCATCTATTTGCATGGACCTTAACAGACCTCATGCTTTCCCACAGGAGACTTCTCTCACCTTCAGCCCTCTATCTTGTGATGCGCAGGCCCGGGCCGTTTACTCGGCGTGTCCTGTCACTTTGGGGTTCCTTTAGACTGGCTTTCGAGGATTCCTTTACAAGGGGAGCACACATAGGCTACACAGACTATAAGCAAGGGGAAAAGCAAGCACTTCAGTCACTACAATCATGCCTTACGCTAAGGGTATTTTGCAAAGCCAGTGTCTTACCAACCCGACGACCAGCAGAAAGACGAACCATCCCTACATTCTCGGATCGTCTTGCGCCGCAAACTCAGCCCCAGCAGTCGGTAGGTGCCAGCTTTACGTGGGCGTCCCCACGGAGGCAACGGTGACCTCGCTGTACACCGGCCCACTGTTCTTCGGGAAAATCCCGGTATTTATACATTTGCCAAGGAAACGGGTTTCGACACACGTGGCCAGCGGGTGCCGAAACACGCCTCAATTGGCAACTCTCAACATAGGGAGCCTACGGCGCGTGCGCTCGCCGATCGAGCGCGCTGCACGAGCCGCAGCCACCCCGTCTATTGGTTCCTAGGCCTTGTTCACGCGACATATTACCATAGTCCAGCATTTACGTATTAACCTATACTCAAGCCAACAGCAAAAGGTAACAAAGCAAGCAAAATTATACCTTGTACTTTATATTTCTTCGTTACGGCACGTCTTCCACGTCCTCCACGTCCTCCCCTAACATTTTCTCAACCTTCCTTCTCCTTCTGTATTCAGCATTTTCACACAATAGACCATGAACCGTCTGTTTTCTATGCTGACTGCCGTTTTCTTAGCTATCTATTTCTCACTCAGCGTCCAGCCACGGACCAAAAGCCCATCTTTTAACCCTTCCGTATGCGTGTGTATCTCCCGTCAGCTGCGGACAGACTAAAACAGAACAGACCTCATCGATACCCAAATCCAACTGCAAAACCCACCTCAGTAAGGCTCGTGAACACACCTCCCTTTCCCAACCAAAAGGTCCCCTGGTCCCAAAAGTTTAGAAACCCCTTCTCTTCTCCTCAACCGTCAGGGAAGGAACCCCGCTCCTTCCTGACAGCTCCTGCCCTGGATTTGCACCCCTGAACCCCCTGTGTCGCCCACTCCCCGGGAGCTGCTCTTCCCAGCTATGCCCAGGCTTCTGCGAGCACCTCCTATCTTCCACCTTCCCACACACTCTCACCTCTGCTACAGCCCCACGAAATAAGCAAAGTCCTGACGCTTATCATCTACGAGGGGCTGGCCGCAAGCTGCATCCGTTCTAGGGACAACATGATACTCTGTGGGCGAACGGGAAAGGCCATGAGCCGTTCCATACGCTGAAAGGTACTAGGCCTTATATGTCCCTGCTACTTTCTTGAACAATGCTAGAACTCCGTCTACAGATGCATACAAGATGCTCACCTCAACCCCTGCTAAATACTCTCACCATTGCTCCCATCCAGAGACGATGTCAACAGCTTCTGCAATATACAGCAAGTCTGGTGGAAAAAAAAAAACCAACAAGGTTCCATCTTCAATAAAGTCAGGAATTCCAAAACAATACAATGCACCTGGAATAAAATAAAAACCAAAACCATACTATTAACCAAAACCATACTATTAACCAAAACCGTACTATTAACCAAAACCATACTATTAACCAAAACCATACTATTAACCAAAACCATACTATTAACCAAAACCATACTATTAACCAAAACCATACATCTTGCCACCTCTGAACACCCAATACAAATTTACTAACCTTGGGGGGAAAAAAAAAAAAGCTGCATACAAGTGTGCTTTCTTCTACACATGCAGCTGAACCTTGACTGGTCCTGAAGCCCTTACCTTAACCAGACCCCGCTGCTTCTCTAAATATCAAAACAAGACTACCCAAAGAGCTTAGGCAGCTCAAAAGCTGCAGTCAGCTGCAGGAACAGCAGACCACCACCTCCAGAGAAGCCCAGCAGCAGAACGAGCTGCCTGAGGAGAGGTTGTAGCTCATATAATCCCGGCCCCGCCCACCACCCTTCCCACAACCCCCTGGAAAAGGGGAGGAGCGAACCACCAGAAGCCCGGGGAACAAAACCAGATCCCCGGGAACAAAACCAGAGCCCGTGAGAGAAAACAAAGGACCATGGGAACAAAAGCAGCGCCCCGGGCACAAAAGCAGCGCCCCGGGGAACAAAACCAGCGGCCCCGGGGAACAAAACCAGCGGCCCTGGGGAACAAAACCAGCGGCCCCGGGGAACAAAACCAGCGGCCCCGGGGAACAAAACCAGCGGCCCCGGGGAACAAAACCAGCGCCCCGGGGAACAATACCCGGGCCCGGGGAAAAATACCCGGGCCCGGGGAACAAAACCAGCGGCCCGGGGAACAAAACCAGAGCAAGCGGGAGAAAACCAGCGCCCCGGGAACAAAACCAGCGCCCCGGGAACAAAACCAGCGCCCCGGGAACAAAACCAGCGCCCCGGGGAACAAAACCAGCACCCCGGGGAACAAAACCAGAAAGCCCGGGAACAAAACCAGAGCCCCGGGAACAAAACCAGAGCCCCGGGAACAAAACCAGAGCCCGTGGGAGAAAACCAGCGCCCCGGGAACAAAACCAGCGCCCCGGGAACAAAACCAGAGCCCCGGGAACAAAACCAGAGCCCCGGGGAACAAAACCGAGGCCCGCGGGAGAAAACCAGCGCCCCGGGAACAAAACCAGCGCCCCGGGAACAAAACCAGGGCTCCTGGAACAAAACCAGCGCCTCGGGAACAAAACCGCGGCCCGCGGGAGAAAATCAGAGCCCAGGGAACAAAACCAGAGCCATGGGGAACAAAACCAGGGCCCCGGGGAACAAAACCAGGGCCCCGGGGAACAAAACCAGGGCCCCGGGGAACAAAACCAGCGCCCCGGGGAACAAAACCAGCGCCCCGGGGAACAAAACCAGAGCGCCCGGGAACAAAACCAGAGCGCCCGGGAACAAAACCAGAGCCCCGGGGAACAAAACCAGAAAGCCCGGGAACAAAACCAGAGCCCGGGGAACAAAACCAGCGCCCGGGGAACAAAACCAGCGCCCCGGGGAACAAAACCAGCGCCCCGGGGAACAAAACCAGCGCCCCGGGGAACAAAACCAGCGCCCCGGGGAACAAAACCAGCGCCCCGGGGAACAAAACCAGGGCCCCGGGAACAAAACCAGGGCCCCGGGAACAAAACCAGGGCCCCGGGAACAAAACCAGGGCCCCGGGGAACAAAACCAGGGCCCCGGGGAACAAAACCAGGGCCCCGGGGAACAAAACCAGGGCCCCGGGGAACAAAACCAGGGCCCCGGGGAACAAAACCAGGGCCCCGGGGAACAAAACCAGGGCCCCGGGGAACAAAACCAGGGCCCCGGGGAACAAAACCAGGGCCCCGGGGAACAAAACCAGGGCCCCGGGGAACAAAACCAGGGCCCCGGGGAACAAAACCAGGGCCCCGGGGAACAAAACCAGGGCCCCGGGGAACAAAACCAGGGCCCCGGGGAACAAAACCAGGGCCCCGGGGAACAAAACCAGGGCCCCGGGGAACAAAACCAGGGCCCCGGGGAACAAAACCAGGGCCCCGGGGAACAAAACCAGGGCCCCGGGGAACAAAACCAGGGCCCCGGGGAACAAAACCAGGGCCCCGGGGAACAAAACCAGGGCCCCGGGGAACAAAACCAGGGCCCCGGGGAACAAAACCAGGGCCCCGGGGAACAAAACCAGGGCAAGCGGGAGAAAACCAGCGCCCCGGGAACAAAACCAGGGCCCGGGGAACAAAACCAGGGCCCGGGGAACAAAACCAGGGCCCGGGGAACAAAACCAGGGCCCGGGGAACAAAACCAGGGCCCGGGGAACAAAACCAGGGCCCGGGGAACAAAACCAGGGCCCGGGGAACAAAACCAGGGCCCGGGGAACAAAACCAGGGCCCGGGGAACAAAACCAGGGCCCGGGGAACAAAACCAGGGCCCGGGGAACAAAACCAGGGCCCGGGGAACAAAACCAGGGCCCGGGGAACAAAACCAGGGCCCGGGGAACAAAACCAGGGCCCGGGGAACAAAACCAGGGCCCGGGGAACAAAACCAGGGCCCGGGGAACAAAACCAGGGCCCGGGGAACAAAACCAGGGCCCGGGGAACAAAACCAGGGCCCGGGGAACAAAACCAGGGCCCGGGGAACAAAACCAGGGCCCGGGGAACAAAACCAGGGCCCGGGGAACAAAACCAGGGCCCGGGGAACAAAACCAGGGCCCGGGGAACAAAACCAGAGCAAGCGGGAGAAAACCAGGGCCCCGGGAACAAAACCAGGGCCCCGGGAACAAAACCAGGGCCCCGGGAACAAAACCAGGGCCCCGGGAACAAAACCAGGGCCCCGGGAACAAAACCAGGGCCCGGAGAACAAAACCAGAGCAAGCGGGAGAAAACCAGGGCCCCGGGAACAAAACCAGGGCCCCGGGGAACAAAACCAGGGCCCCGGGGAACAAAACCAGCGCCCCGGGGAACAAAACCAGCGCCCCGGGGAACAAAACCAGCGCCCCGGGGAACAAAACCAGCGCCCCGGGGAACAAAACCAGCGCCCCGGGGAACAAAACCAGCGCCCCGGGGAACAAAACCAGCGCCCCGGGGAACAAAACCAGCGCCCCGGGGAACAAAACCAGCGCCCCGGGGAACAAAACCAGCGCCCCGGGGAACAAAACCAGCGCCCCAGCATCAAAAGCCGGGCCCGAGGCTCATTACCCGAGCTCCGAACAGCGGAAGTGGCGCCCCGTGAGCAGCAGAACCGGCACCTAGAACCGGCACCTAGAACCGGCACCTAGAACCGGCACCTAGAACCCCGCACCTAGAACCCGCACCTAGAACCCGCACCTAGAACCCGCACCTAGAACCCGCACCTAGAACCCGCACCTAGAAACCCCAGAAGCCTGCTGTGGGCACACCGGGACCCCCAGCAGCACCGCAAGAAGGCCCAGAAGCACCCCAAGACGCCCAGAAGCATCCTCTGGCCACCCCGACAACCCCAGGAGCACCCCGTGGGCACACAGGGACTCCCAGACCATCCAGAACCCCCACAAGCACCCCAAGACCCCCACGAGCACCCCGTGGGCATCCAGAGACCCCCCAGAGCACAACAAGAACCCCCAGAAGCACCCCAAGACCCTCAGGACCATCCTCTGGGCACCCAGACACCCACGGGACCACCCCAAGAACCCCCGGCAGCACCCCAAAGGCAGCCGGTACAGACCTCAGAGTTCTGCACCATCTATTTGCATGGACCTTAACAGACCTCATGCTTTCCCACAGGAGACTTCTCTCACCTTCAGCCCTCTATCTTGTGATGCGCAGGCCCGGGCCGTTTACTCGGCGTCTCCTGTCACTTTGGGGTTCCTTTAGACTGGCTTTCGAGGATTCCTTTACAAGGGGAGCACACATAGGCTACACAGACTATAAGCAAGGGGAAAAGCAAGCATTTCAGTCACTACAATCATGCCTTACGCTAAGGGTATTTTGCAAAGCCAGTGTCTTACCAACCCGACGACCAGCAGAAAGACGAACCATCCCTACATTCTCGGATCGTCTTGCGCCGCAAACTCAGCCCCAGCAGTCGGTAGGTGCCAGCTTTACGTGGGCGTCCCCACGGAGGCAACGGTGACCTCGCTGTACACCGGCCCACTGTTCTTCGGGAAAATCCCGGTATTTATACATTTGCCAAGGAAACGGGTTTCGACACACGTGGCCAGCGGGTGCCGAAACACGCCTCAATTGGCAACTCTCAACATAGGGAGCCTACGGCGCGTGCGCTCGCCGATCGAGCGCGCTGCACGAGCCGCAGCCACCCCGTCTATTGGTTCCTAGGCCTTGTTCACGCGACATATTACCATAGTCCAGCATTTACGTATTAACCTATACTCAAGCCAACAGCAAAAGGTAACAAAGCAAGCAAAATTATACCTTGTACTTTATATTTCTTCGTTACGGCACGTCTTCCACGTCCTCCACGTCCTCCCCTAACATTTTCTCAACCTTCCTTCTCCTTCTGTATTCAGCATTTTCACACAATAGACCATGAACCGTCTGTTTTCTATGCTGACTGCCGTTTTCTTAGCTATCTATTTCTCACTCAGCGTCCAGCCACGGACCAAAAGCCCATCTTTTAACCCTTCCGTATGCGTGTGTATCTCCCGTCAGCTGCGGACAGACTAAAACAGAACAGACCTCATCGATACCCAAATCCAACTGCAAAACCCACCTCAGTAAGGCTCGTGAACACACCTCCCTTTCCCAACCAAAAGGTCCCCTGGTCCCAAAAGTTTAGAAACCCCTTCTCTTCTCCTCAACCGTCAGGGAAGGAACCCCGCTCCTTCCTGACAGCTCCTGCCCTGGATTTGCACCCCTGAACCCCCTGTGTCGCCCACTCCCCGGGAGCTGCTCTTCCCAGCTATGCCCAGGCTTCTGCGAGCACCTCCTATCTTCCACCTTCCCACACACTCTCACCTCTGCTACAGCCCCACGAAATAAGCAAAGTCCTGACGCTTATCATCTACGAGGGGCTGGCCGCAAGCTGCATCCGTTCTAGGGACAACATGATACTCTGTGGGCGAACGGGAAAGGCCATGAGCCGTTCCATACGCTGAAAGGTACTAGGCCTTATATGTCCCTGCTACTTTCTTGAACAATGCTAGAACTCCGTCTACAGATGCATACAAGATGCTCACCTCAACCCCTGCTAAATACTCTCACCATTGCTCCCATCCAGAGACGATGTCAACAGCTTCTGCAATATACAGCAAGTCTGGTGGAAAAAAAAAAACCAACAAGGTTCCATCTTCAATAAAGTCAGGAATTCCAAAACAATACAATGCACCTGGAATAAAATAAAAACCAAAACCATACTATTAACCAAAACCATACTATTAACCAAAACCGTACTATTAACCAAAACCATACTATTAACCAAAACCATACTATTAACCAAAACCATACTATTAACCAAAACCATACATCTTGCCACCTCTGAACACCCAATACAAATTTACTAACCTTGGGGGGAAAAAAAAAAAAGCTGCATACAAGTGTGCTTTCTTCTACACATGCAGCTGAACCTTGACTGGTCCTGAAGCCCTTACCTTAACCAGACCCCGCTGCTTCTCTAAATATCAAAACAAGACTACCCAAAGAGCTTAGGCAGCTCAAAAGCTGCAGTCAGCTGCAGGAACAGCAGACCACCACCTCCAGAGAAGCCCAGCAGCAGAACGAGCTGCCTGAGGAGAGGTTGTAGCTCATATACCCCGGGCCCCGCCCACCACCCTTCCCACAACCCCCTGGAAAAGGGGAGGAGCGAACCACCAGAAGCCCGGGGAACAAAACCAGATCCCCGGGAACAAAACCAGAGCCCGTGAGAGAAAACAAAGGACCATGGGAACAAAACCAGCGCCCCGGGCACAAAAGCAGCGCCCCGGGGAACAAAACCAGCGGCCCCGGGGAACAAAACCAGCGGCCCCGGGGAACAAAACCAGCGGCCCCGGGGAACAAAACCAGCGGCCCCGGGGAACAATACCCGGGCCCGGGGAACAATACCCGGGCCCGGGGAACAAAACCAGCGGCCCGGGGAACAAAACCAGAGCAAGCGGGAGAAAACCAGCGCCCCGGGAACGAAACCAGCGCCCCGGGAACAAAACCAGCGCCCCGGGAACAAAACCAGCGCCCCGGGGAACAAAACCAGAAAGCCCGGGAACAAAACCAGAGCCCCGGGAACAAAACCAGAGCCCCGGGAACAAAACCAGAGCCCGTGGGAGAAAACCAGCGCCCCGGGAACAAAACCAGCGCCCCGGGAACAAAACCAGAGCCCCGGGAACAAAACCAGAGCCCCGGGAACAAAACCAGAGCCCCGGGGAACAAAACCGAGGCCCGCGGGAGAAAACCAGCGCCCCGGGAACAAAACCAGCGCCCCGGGAACAAAACCAGGGCTCCTGGAACAAAACCAGCGCCTCGGGAACAAAACCGCGGCCCGCGGGAGAAAATCAGAGCCCAGGGAACAAAACCAGAGCCATGGGGAACAAAACCAGGGCCCCGGGGAACAAAACCAGCGCCCCGGGGAACAAAACCAGCGCCCCGGGGAACAAAACCAGCGCCCCGGGGAACAAAACCAGCGCCCCGGGGAACAAAACCAGCGCCCCGGGGAACAAAACCAGCGCCCCGGGGAACAAAACCAGAGCGCCCGGGAACAAAACCAGAGCCCCGGGGAACAAAACCAGAAAGCCCGGGAACAAAACCAGAGCCCCGGGAACAAAACCAGAGCCCGGGGAACAAAACCAGCGCCCCGGGGAACAAAACCAGCGCCCCGGGGAACAAAACCAGCGCCCCGGGGAACAAAACCAGCGCCCCGGGGAACAAAACCAGCGCCCCGGGGAACAAAACCAGGGCTCCTGGAACAAAACCAGCGCCTCGGGAACAAAACCGCGGCCCGCGGGAGAAAATCAGAGCCCAGGGAACAAAACCAGAGCCATGGGGAACAAAACCAGGGCCCCGGGAACAAAACCAGGGCCCCGGGGAACAAAACCAGGGCCCCGGGGAACAACACCAGGGCCCCGGGGAACAACACCAGCGCCCCGGGGAACAACACCAGCGCCCCGGGGAACAACACCAGCGCCCCGGGGAACAACACCAGCGCCCCGGGGAACAACACCAGAGCAAGCGGGAGAAAACCAGAGCCCGGGGAACAAAAGCACAGCCCCGGGAACAAAATCAGAACCCCGGGAACAAATCCAGAGCCGCTGGAACAAAACCAGAGCCCCGGGAACAAAACCGCGGCCCGCAGGAGAAAACCAGTGCCCGGGGAACAAAACCAGTGCCCGGGGAACAAAACCAGAGCTCCGGGAACAAAACCAGAGCTCCGGGAACAAAACCAGGGGCCCGGGGAACAAAACCAGGGGCCCGGGGAACAAAACCAGGGCCCGGGGAACAAAACCAGGGCCCGGGGAACAAAACCAGGGCCCGGGGAACAAAACCAGGGCCCGGGGAACAAAACCAGAGCCCGGGGAACAAAACCAGAGCCCGGGGAACAAAACCAGAGCCCGGGGAACAAAACCAGAGCCCGGGGAACAAAACCGGGGCCCCGGGGAACAAAACCGGGGCCCCGGGGAACAAAACCGGGGCCCCGGGGAACAAAACCGGGGCCCCGGGGAACAAAACCGGGGCCCCGGGGAACAAAACCAGGGCCCCGGGGAACAAAACCAGGGCCCCGGGGAACAAAACCAGGGCCCCGGGGAACAAAACCAGGGCCCCGGGGAACAAAACCAGGGCCCCGGGGAACAAAACCAGAGCAAGCGGGAGAAAACCAGGGCCCCGGGAACAAAACCAGGGCCCCGGGAACAAAACCAGGGCCCCGGGGAACAAAACCAGGGCCCCGGGGAACAAAACCAGGGCCCCGGGGAACAAAACCAGGGCCCCGGGGAACAAAACCAGGGCCCCGGGGAACAAAACCAGGGCCCCGGGGAACAAAACCAGGGCCCCGGGGAACAAAACCAGGGCCCCGGGGAACAAAACCAGGGCCCCGGGGAACAAAACCAGGGCCCCGGGGAACAAAACCAGGGCCCCGGGGAACAAAACCAGGGCCCCGGGGAACAAAACCAGGGCCCGCGGGAGAAAACCAGGGCCCGCGGGAGAAAACCAGGGCCCGGGGAACAAAACCAGGGCCCGGGGAACAAAACCAGCGCCCCGGGAACAAAACCAGCGCCCCGGGAACAAAACCAGCGCCCCGGGAACAAAAATGAGGCCCGCGGGAGAAAACCAGGACCCCGGGAACAAAACCAGCGCCCCGGGAACAAAACCAGCGCCCCGGGAACAAAACCAGCGCCCGTGGGAGAAAACCAGCGCCCCGGGAACAAAACCAGCGCCCCGGGAACAAAACCAGCGCCCCGGGAACAAAACCAGCGCCCCGGGAACAAAACCAGCGCCCCGGGAACAAAACCGAGGCCCGCAGGAGAAAACCAGGGCCCGGGGAACAAAACCAGGGCCCGGGGAACAAAACCAGGGCCCGGGGAACAAAACCAGGGCCCGGGGAACAAAACCAGGGCCAGCGGGAGAAAACCAGGGCCCCGGGAACAAAACCAGGGCCCCGGGGAACAAAACCAGGGCCCCGGGGAACAAAACCAGGGCCCCGGGGAACAAAACCAGGGCCCCGGGGAACAAAACCAGGGCCCCGGGGAACAAAACCAGGGCCCCGGGGAACAAAACCAGGGCCCCGGGGAACAAAACCAGGGCCCCGGGGAACAAAACCAGGGCCCCGGGGAACAAAACCAGGGCCCCGGGGAACAAAACCAGGGCCCCGGGGAACAAAACCAGGGCCGCGGGGAACAAAACCAGGGCCGCGGGGAACAAAACCAGGGCCGCGGGGAACAAAACCAGGGCCGCGGGGAACAAAGCCAGGGCCGCGGGGAACAAAGCCAGCGCCCCGGGAACAAAGCCAGCGCCCCGGGAACAAAGCCAGCGCCCCGGGAACAAAGCCAGCGCCCCGGGGAACAAAGCCAGCACCCCGGGAGAAAACCAGGGCGCGGGGAACAAAACCAGGGCGCGGGGAACAAAACCAGGGCAAGCGGGAGAAAACCAGCGCCCCGGGAAACAAAACCAGCGCCCCGGGAAACAAAACCAGCGCCCCGGGAAACAAAACCAGCGGGCCCGGGGAACAAAACCAGCGGGCCCGGGGAACAAAACCAGCGGGCCCGGGGAACAAAACCAGCGGGCCCGGGGAACAAAACCAGCGGGCCCGGGGAACAAAACCAGCGGGCCCGGGGAACAAAACCAGCGGGCCCGGGGAACAAAACCAGCGGGCCCGGGGAACAAAACCAGCGGGCCCGGGGAACAAAACCAGCGGGCCCGGGGAACAAAACCAGCGGGCCCGGGGAACAAAACCAGCGGGCCCGGGGAACAAAACCAGGGCCAGCGGGAGAAAACCAGGGCCCCGGGAACAAAACCAGGGCCCCGGGAACAAAACCAGGGCCCCGGGGAACAAAACCAGGGCCCCGGGGAACAAAACCAGGGCCGCGGGGAACAAAACCAGGGCCGCGGGGAACAAAACCAGGGCCGCGGGGAACAAAACCAGCGCCCCGGGAACAAAGCCAGCGCCCCGGGGAACAAAACCAGCGCCCCGGGAACAAAACCGAGGCCCGCAGGAGAAAACCAGGGCGCGGGGAACAAAACCAGGGCGCGGGGAACAAAACCAGGGCGCGGGGAACAAAACCAGGGCGCGGGGAACAAAACCAGAGCAAGCGGGAGAAAACCAGCGCCCCGGGAAACAAAACCAGCGCCCCGGGGAACAAAGCCAGCGCCCCGGGGAACAAAGCCAGCGCCCCGGGGAAAAAAAACGGAGCCCCGGGGAAAAAAAACGGAGCCCCGGGGAAAAACCCAGAACTGCGGGAACAAATCCAGAGCCCCGGGGAAAAACCCAGAACTGCGGGAACAAATCCAGAGCCCCGGGGAAAAACCCAGAACTGCGGGAACAAATCCAGAGCCCCGGGAAAAACCCAGAACTGCGGGAACAAATCCAGCGCCCCGGGGAAAAACCCAGAACTGCGGGAACAAATCCAGCGCCCCGGGGAAAAACCCAGAACTGCGGGAACAAAACCAGCGCCCCGGGGAAAAACCCAGAACTGCGGGAACAAAACCAGCGCCCCGGGGAAAAACCCAGAACTGCGGGAACAAAACCAGCGCCCCGGGAAACAAAACCAGCGCCCCGGGAAACAAAACCAGCGCCCCGGGAAACAAAACCAGCGCCCCGGGAAACAAAACCAGCGCCCCGGGAAACAAAACCAGCGCCCCGGGAAACAAAACCAGCGCCCCGGGAAACAAAACCAGCGCCCCGGGAAACAAAACCAGCGCCCCGGGAAACAAAACCAGCGCCCCGGGAAACAAAACCAGCGCCCCGGGAAACAAAACCAGCGCCCCGGGAAACAAAACCAGCGCCCCGGGAAACAAAACCGAGGCCCGCGGGAGAAAACCAGGGCCCGGGGAACAAAACCAGGGCCCGGGGAACAAAACCAGGGCCCGGGGAACAAAACCAGGGCCCGGGGAACAAAACCAGGGCCCGGGGAACAAAACCAGGGCCCGGGGAACAAAACCAGGGCCCGGGGAACAAAACCAGGGCCCGGGGAACAAAACCAGGGCCCGGGGAACAAAACCAGGGCCCGGGGAACAAAACCAGGGCCCGGGGAACAAAACCAGGGCCCGGGGAACAAAACCAGGGCCCGGGGAACAAAACCAGGGCCCGGGGAACAAAACCAGGGCCCGGGGAACAAAACCAGGGCCCGGGGAACAAAACCAGGGCCCGGGGAACAAAACCAGGGCCCGGGGAACAAAACCAGGGCCCGGGGAACAAAACCAGGGCCCGGGGAACAAAACCAGGGCCCGGGGAACAAAACCAGGGCCCGGGGAACAAAACCAGGGCCCGGGGAACAAAACCAGGGCCCGGGGAACAAAACCAGGGCCCGGGGAACAAAACCAGAGCAAGCGGGAGAAAACCAGGGCCCCGGGAACAAAACCAGGGCCCCGGGAACAAAACCGAGGCCCGCGGGAGAAAACCAGGGCCCGGGGAACAAAACCAGGGCCCGGGGAACAAAACCAGGGCCCGGGGAACAAAACCAGGGCCCGGGGAACAAAACCAGGGCCCGGGGAACAAAACCAGGGCCCGGGGAACAAAACCAGGGCCCGGGGAACAAAACCAGGGCCCGGGGAACAAAACCAGAGCAAGCGGGAGAAAACCAGGGCCCCGGGAACAAAACCAGGGCCCCGGGAACAAAACCGAGGCCCGCGGGAGAAAACCAGGGCCCGGGGAACAAAACCAGGGCCCGGGGAACAAAACCAGGGCCCGGGGAACAAAACCAGGGCCCGGGGAACAAAACCAGAGCAAGCGGGAGAAAACCAGGGCCCCGGGAACAAAACCAGGGCCCGGGGAACAAAACCAGGGCCCGGGGAACAAAACCAGAGCAAGCGGGAGAAAACCAGGGCCCCGGGAACAAAACCAGGGCCCCGGGAACAAAACCAGGGCCCCGGGAACAAAACCAGGGCCCCGGGAACAAAACCAGAGCAAGCGGGAGAAAACCAGCGCCCCGGGGAACAAAACCAGCGCCCCGGGGAACAAAACCAGCGCCCCGGGGAACAAAACCAGCGCCCCGGGGAACAAAACCAGCGCCCCGGGGAACAAAACCAGCGCCCCGGGGAACAAAAGCCGGGCCCGAGGCTCATTACCCGAGCTCCGAACAGCGGAAGTGGCGCCCCGTGAGCAGCAGAACCGGCACCTAGAACCGGCACCTAGAACCGGCACCTAGAACCGGCACCTAGAACCGGCACCTAGAACCGGCACCTAGAACCGGCACCTAGAACCCGCACCTAGAACCCGCACCTAGAAACCCGCACCTAGAAACCCGCACCTAGAAACCCGCACCTAGAAACCCGCACCTAGAACCCGCACCTAGAACCCGCACCTAGAACCCGCAGAAGCCTGCTGTGGGCACACCGGGACCCCCAGCAGCACCGCAAGAAGGCCCAGAAGCACCCCAAGACGCCCAGAAGCATCCTCTGGCCACCCCGACAACCCCAGGAGCACCCCGTGGGCACACAGGGACTCCCAGACCATCCAGAACCCCCACAAGCACCCCAAGACCCCCACGAGCACCCCGTGGGCATCCAGAGACCCCCCAGAGCACAACAAGAACCCCCAGAAGCACCCCAAGACCCTCAGGACCATCCTCTGGGCACCCAGACACCCACGGGACCACCCCAAGAACCCCCGGCAGCACCCCAAAGGCAGCCGGTACAGACCTCAGAGTTCTGCACCATCTATTTGCATGGACCTTAACAGACCTCATGCTTTCCCACAGGAGACTTCTCTCACCTTCAGCCCTCTATCTTGTGATGCGCAGGCCCGGGCCGTTTACTCGGCGTCTCCTGTCACTTTGGGGTTCCTTTAGACTGGCTTTCGAGGATTCCTTTACAAGGGGAGCACACATAGGCTACACAGACTATAAGCAAGGGGAAAAGCAAGCACTTCAGTCACTACAATCATGCCTTACGCTAAGGGTATTTTGCAAAGCCAGTGTCTTACCAACCCGACGACCAGCAGAAAGACGAACCATCCCTACATTCTCGGATCGTCTTGCGCCGCAAACTCAGCCCCAGCAGTCGGTAGGTGCCAGCTTTACGTGGGCGTCCCCACGGAGGCAACGGTGACCTCGCTGTACACCGGCCCACTGTTCTTCGGGAAAATCCCGGTATTTATACATTTGCCAAGGAAACGGGTTTCGACACACGTGGCCAGCGGGTGCCGAAACACGCCTCAATTGGCAACTCTCAACATAGGGAGCCTACGGCGCGTGCGCTCGCCGATCGAGCGCGCTGCACGAGCCGCAGCCACCCCGTCTATTGGTTCCTAGGCCTTGTTCACGCGACATATTACCATAGTCCAGCATTTACGTATTAACCTATACTCAAGCCAACAGCAAAAGGTAACAAAGCAAGCAAAATTATACCTTGTACTTTATATTTCTTCGTTACGGCACGTCTTCCACGTCCTCCACGTCCTCCCCTAACATTTTCTCAACCTTCCTTCTCCTTCTGTATTCAGCATTTTCACACAATAGACCATGAACCGTCTGTTTTCTATGCTGACTGCCGTTTTCTTAGCTATCTATTTCTCACTCAGCGTCCAGCCACGGACCAAAAGCCCATCTTTTAACCCTTCCGTATGCGTGTGTATCTCCCGTCAGCTGCGGACAGACTAAAACAGAACAGACCTCATCGATACCCAAATCCAACTGCAAAACCCACCTCAGTAAGGCTCGTGAACACACCTCCCTTTCCCAACCAAAAGGTCCCCTGGTCCCAAAAGTTTAGAAACCCCTTCTCTTCTCCTCAACCGTCAGGGAAGGAACCCCGCTCCTTCCTGACAGCTCCTGCCCTGGATTTGCACCCCTGAACCCCCTGTGTCGCCCACTCCCCGGGAGCTGCTCTTCCCAGCTATGCCCAGGCTTCTGCGAGCACCTCCTATCTTCCACCTTCCCACACACTCTCACCTCTGCTACAGCCCCACGAAATAAGCAAAGTCCTGACGCTTATCATCTACGAGGGGCTGGCCGCAAGCTGCATCCGTTCTAGGGACAACATGATACTCTGTGGGCGAACGGGAAAGGCCATGAGCCGTTCCATACGCTGAAAGGTACTAGGCCTTATATGTCCCTGCTACTTTCTTGAACAATGCTAGAACTCCGTCTACAGATGCATACAAGATGCTCACCTCAACCCCTGCTAAATACTCTCACCATTGCTCCCATCCAGAGACGATGTCAACAGCTTCTGCAATATACAGCAAGTCCGGTGGAAAAAAAAACACCAACAAGGTTCCATCTTCAATAAAGTCAGGAATTCCAAAACAATACAATGCACCTGGAATAAAATAAAAACCAAAACCATACTATTAACCAAAACCATACTATTAACCAAAACCATACTATTAACCAAAACCATACTATTAACCAAAACCATACTATTAACCAAAACCATACTATTAACCAAAACCATACTATTAACCAAAACCATACTATTAACCAAAACCATACATCTTGCCACCTCTGAACACCCAATACAAATTTACTAACCTTGGGGGAAAAAAAAAAAAAGCTGCATACAAGTGTGCTTTCTTCTACACATGCAGCTGAACCTTGACTGGTCCTGAAGCCCTTACCTTAACCAGACCCCGCTGCTTCTCTAAATATCAAAACAAGACTACCCAAAGAGCTTAGGCAGCTCAAAAGCTGCAGTCAGCTGCAGGAACAGCAGACCACCACCTCCAGAGAAGCCCAGCAGCAGAACGAGCTGCCTGAGGAGAGGTTGTAGCTCATATACCCCGGGCCCCGCCCACCACCCTTCCCACAACCCCCTGGAAAAGGGGAGGAGCGAACCACCAGAAGCCCGGGGAACAAAACCAGATCCCCGGGAACAAAACCAGAGCCCGTGAGAGAAAACAAAGGACCATGGGAACAAAACCAGCGCCCCGGGCACAAAAGCAGCGCCCCGGGGAACAAAACCAGCGGCCCCGGGGAACAAAACCAGCGGCCCCGGGGAACAAAACCAGCGGCCCCGGGGAACAAAACCAGCGGCCCCGGGGAACAAAACCAGCGGCCCCGGGGAACAAAACCCGGGCCCGGGGAACAATACCCGGGCCCGGGGAACAAAACCAGAGCAAGCGGGAGAAAACCAGCGCCCCGGGAACAAAACCAGCGCCCCGGGAACAAAACCAGCGCCCCGGGAACAAAACCAGCGCCCCGGGAACAAAACCAGCGCCCCGGGGAACAAAACCAGCGCCCCGGGGAACAAAACCAGAAAGCCCGGGAACAAAACCAGAGCCCCGGGAACAAAACCAGAGCCCCGGGAACAAAACCAGAGCCCGTGGGAGAAAACCAGCGCCCCGGGAACAAAACCAGCGCCCCGGGAACAAAACCAGCGCCCCGGGAACAAAACCAGAGCCCCGGGGAACAAAACCGAGGCCCGCGGGAGAAAACCAGCGCCCCGGGAACAAAACCAGCGCCCCGGGAACAAAACCAGGGCTCCTGGAACAAAACCAGCGCCTCGGGAACAAAACCGCGGCCCGCGGGAGAAAATCAGAGCCCAGGGAACAAAACCAGAGCCATGGGGAACAAAACCAGAGCCATGGGGAACAAAACCAGGGCCCCGGGGAACAAAACCAGCGCCCCGGGGAACAAAACCAGCGCCCCGGGGAACAAAACCAGCGCCCCGGGGAACAAAACCAGCGCCCCGGGGAACAAAACCAGCGCCCCGGGGAACAAAACCAGAGCGCCCGGGAACAAAACCAGAGCGCCCGGGAACAAAACCAGAGCCCCGGGGAACAAAACCAGAAAGCCCGGGAACAAAACCAGAGCCCCGGGAACAAAACCAGCGCCCGGGGAACAAAACCAGCGCCCCGGGGAACAAAACCAGCGCCCCGGGGAACAAAACCAGCGCCCCGGGGAACAAAACCAGCGCCCCGGGGAACAAAACCAGCGCCCCGGGGAACAAAACCAGCGCCCCGGGGAACAAAACCAGCGCCCCGGGGAACAAAACCGAGGCCCGCGGGAGAAAACCAGCGCCCCGGGAAAAAAACCAGGGCTCCTGGAACAAAACCAGCGCCTCGGGAACAAAACCGCGGCCCGCGGGAGAAAATCAGAGCCCAGGGAACAAAACCAGAGCCATGGGGAACAAAACCAGAGCCATGGGGAACAAAACCAGGGCCCCGGGAACAACACCAGCGCCCCGGGGAACAACACCAGCGCCCCGGGGAACAACACCAGCGCCCCGGGGAACAACACCAGCGCCCCGGGGAACAACACCAGCGCCCCGGGGAACAACACCAGCGCCCCGGGGAACAACACCAGAGCAAGCGGGAGAAAACCAGAGCCCGGGGAACAAAAGCACAGCCCCGGGAACAAAATCAGAACCCCGGGAACAAATCCAGAGCCGCTGGAACAAAACCAGAGCCCCGGGAACAAAACCGCGGCCCGCAGGAGAAAACCAGAGCCCGGGGAACAAAACCAGTGCCCGGGGAACAAAACCAGTGCCCGGGGAACAAAACCAGAGCTCCGGGAACAAAACCAGAGCTCCGGGAACAAAACCAGAGCTCCGGGAACAAAACCAGGGGCCCGGGGAACAAAACCAGGGCCCGGGGAACAAAACCAGGGCCTGGGGAACAAAACCAGGGCCCGGGGAACAAAACCAGCGCCCCGGGGAACAAAACCAGCGCCCCGGGGAACAAAGCCAGCGCCCCGGGGAAAAAAAACGGAGCCCCGGGGAAAAACCCAGAACTGCGGGAACAAATCCAGCGCCCCGGGGAAAAACCCAGAACTGCGGGAACAAATCCAGCGCCCCGGGGAAAAACCCAGAACTGCGGGAACAAATCCAGCGCCCCGGGGAAAAACCCAGAACTGCGGGAACAAATCCAGCGCCCCGGGGAAAAACCCAGAACTGCGGGAACAAATCCAGCGCCCCGGGGAAAAACCCAGAACTGCGGGAACAAATCCAGCGCCCCGGGGAAAAACCCAGAACTGCGGGAACAAATCCAGCGCCCCGGGGAAAAACCCAGAACTGCGGGAACAAATCCAGCGCCCCGGGAAACAAAACCAGCGCCCCGGGAAACAAATCCAGCGCCCCGGGAAACAAATCCAGCGCCCCGGGAAACAAATCCAGCGCCCCGGGAAACAAATCCAGCGCCCCGGGAAACAAAACCAGCGCCCCGGGAAACAAAACCAGCGCCCCGGGAAACAAAACCAGCGCCCCGGGAAACCAAACCAGCGCCCCGGGAAACAAATCCAGCGCCCCGGGAAACAAATCCAGCGCCCCGGGAAACAAATCCAGCGCCCCGGGAAACAAATCCAGCGCCCCGGGAAACAAATCCAGCGCCCCGGAAACAAATCCAGCGCCCCGGAAACAAAACCAGGGCCCGGGGAACAAAACCAGGGCCCGGGGAACAAAACCAGGGCCCGGGGAACAAAACCAGGGCCCGGGGAACAAAACCAGGGCCCGGGGAACAAAACCAGGGCCCGGGGAACAAAACCAGGGCCCGGGGAACAAAACCAGGGCCCGGGGAACAAAACCAGGGCCCGGGGAACAAAACCAGGGCCCGGGGAACAAAACCAGGGCCCGGGGAACAAAACCAGGGCCCGGGGAACAAAACCAGAGCAAGCGGGAGAAAACCAGGGCCCCGGGAACAAAACCAGGGCCCGGGGAACAAAACCAGGGCCCGGGGAACAAAACCAGAGCAAGCGGGAGAAAACCAGGGCCCCGGGAACAAAACCAGGGCCCCGGGAACAAAACCAGGGCCCCGGGAACAAAACCAGGGCCCGGGGAACAAAACCAGAGCAAGCGGGAGAAAACCAGCGCCCCGGGGAACAAAACCAGCGCCCCGGGGAACAAAACCAGCGCCCCGGGGAACAAAACCAGCGCCCCGGGGAACAAAACCAGCGCCCCGGGGAACAAAACCAGCGCCCCGGGGAACAAAAGCCGGGCCCGAGGCTCATTACCCGAGCTCCGAACAGCGGAAGTGGCGCCCCGTGAGCAGCAGAACCGGCACCTAGAACCGGCACCTAGAACCGGCACCTAGAACCGGCACCTAGAACCGGCACCTAGAACCGGCACCTAGAACCGGCACCTAGAACCGGCACCTAGAACCCGCACCTAGAAACCCGCACCTAGAACCCGCACCTAGAACCCGCACCTAGAACCCGCACCTAGAACCCGCAGAAGCCTGCTGTGGGCACACCGGGACCCCCAGCAGCACCGCAAGAAGGCCCAGAAGCACCCCAAGACGCCCAGAAGCATCCTCTGGCCACCCCGACAACCCCAGGAGCACCCCGTGGGCACACAGGGACTCCCAGACCATCCAGAACCCCCACAAGCACCCCAAGACCCCCACGAGCACCCCGTGGGCATCCAGAGACCCCCCAGAGCACAACAAGAACCCCCAGAAGCACCCCAAGACCCTCAGGACCATCCTCTGGGCACCCAGACACCCACGGGACCACCCCAAGAACCCCCGGCAGCACCCCAAAGGCAGCCGGTACAGACCTCAGAGTTCTGCACCATCTATTTGCATGGACCTTAACAGACCTCATGCTTTCCCACAGGAGACTTCTCTCACCTTCAGCCCTCTATCTTGTGATGCGCAGGCCCGGGCCGTTTACTCGGCGTCTCCTGTCACTTTGGGGTTCCTTTAGACTGGCTTTCGAGGATTCCTTTACAAGGGGAGCACACATAGGCTACACAGACTATAAGCAAGGGGAAAAGCAAGCACTTCAGTCACTACAATCATGCCTTACGCTAAGGGTATTTTGCAAAGCCAGTGTCTTACCAACCCGACGACCAGCAGAAAGACGAACCATCCCTACATTCTCGGATCGTCTTGCGCCGCAAACTCAGCCCCAGCAGTCGGTAGGTGCCAGCTTTACGTGGGCGTCCCCACGGAGGCAACGGTGACCTCGCTGTACACCGGCCCACTGTTCTTCGGGAAAATCCCGGTATTTATACATTTGCCAAGGAAACGGGTTTCGACACACGTGGCCAGCGGGTGCCGAAACACGCCTCAATTGGCAACTCTCAACATAGGGAGCCTACGGCGCGTGCGCTCGCCGATCGAGCGCGCTGCACGAGCCGCAGCCACCCCGTCTATTGGTTCCTAGGCCTTGTTCACGCGACATATTACCATAGTCCAGCATTTACGTATTAACCTATACTCAAGCCAACAGCAAAAGGTAACAAAGCAAGCAAAATTATACCTTGTACTTTATATTTCTTCGTTACGGCACGTCTTCCACGTCCTCCACGTCCTCCCCTAACATTTTCTCAACCTTCCTTCTCCTTCTGTATTCAGCATTTTCACACAATAGACCATGAACCGTCTGTTTTCTATGCTGACTGCCGTTTTCTTAGCTATCTATTTCTCACTCAGCGTCCAGCCACGGACCAAAAGCCCATCTTTTAACCCTTCCGTATGCGTGTGTATCTCCCGTCAGCTGCGGACAGACTAAAACAGAACAGACCTCATCGATACCCAAATCCAACTGCAAAACCCACCTCAGTAAGGCTCGTGAACACACCTCCCTTTCCCAACCAAAAGGTCCCCTGGTCCCAAAAGTTTAGAAACCCCTTCTCTTCTCCTCAACCGTCAGGGAAGGAACCCCGCTCCTTCCTGACAGCTCCTGCCCTGGATTTGCACCCCTGAACCCCCTGTGTCGCCCACTCCCCGGGAGCTGCTCTTCCCAGCTATGCCCAGGCTTCTGCGAGCACCTCCTATCTTCCACCTTCCCACACACTCTCACCTCTGCTACAGCCCCACGAAATAAGCAAAGTCCTGACGCTTATCATCTACGAGGGGCTGGCCGCAAGCTGCATCCGTTCTAGGGACAACATGATACTCTGTGGGCGAACGGGAAAGGCCATGAGCCGTTCCATACGCTGAAAGGTACTAGGCCTTATATGTCCCTGCTACTTTCTTGAACAATGCTAGAACTCCGTCTACAGATGCATACAAGATGCTCACCTCAACCCCTGCTAAATACTCTCACCATTGCTCCCATCCAGAGACGATGTCAACAGCTTCTGCAATATACAGCAAGTCTGGTGGAAAAAAAAAAACCAACAAGGTTCCATCTTCAATAAAGTCAGGAATTCCAAAACAATACAATGCACCTGGAATAAAATAAAAACCAAAACCATACTATTAACCAAAACCATACTATTAACCAAAACCATACTATTAACCAAAACCATACTATTAACCAAAACCATACTATTAACCAAAACCATACTATTAACCAAAACCATACTATTAACCAAAACCATACATCTTGCCACCTCTGAACACCCAATACAAATTTACTAACCTTGGGGGAAAAAAAAAAAAAGCTGCATACAAGTGTGCTTTCTTCTACACATGCAGCTGAACCTTGACTGGTCCTGAAGCCCTTACCTTAACCAGACCCCGCTGCTTCTCTAAATATCAAAACAAGACTACCCAAAGAGCTTAGGCAGCTCAAAAGCTGCAGTCAGCTGCAGGAACAGCAGACCACCACCTCCAGAGAAGCCCAGCAGCAGAACGAGCTGCCTGAGGAGAGGTTGTAGCTCATATACCCCGGGCCCCGCCCACCACCCTTCCCACAACCCCCTGGAAAAGGGGAGGAGCGAACCACCAGAAGCCCGGGGAACAAAACCAGATCCCCGGGAACAAAACCAGAGCCCGTGAGAGAAAACAAAGGACCATGGGAACAAAACCAGCGCCCCGGGCACAAAACCAGCGGCCCCGGGGAACAAAACCAGCGCCCCGGGGAACAAAACCAGCGCCCCGGGGAACAAAACCAGCGCCCCGGGGAACAAAACCAGCGCCCCGGGGAACAAAACCAGCGCCCCGGGGAACAAAACCAGCGCCCCGGGGAACAAAACCAGCGCCCCGGGGAACAAAACCAGCGCCCCGGGGAACAAAAGCCGGGCCCGAGGCTCATTACCCGAGCTCCGAACAGCGGAAGTGGCGCCCCGTGAGCAGCAGAACCGGCACCTAGAACCGGCACCTAGAACCGGCACCTAGAACCGGCACCTAGAACCCGCACCTAGAACCCGCACCTAGAACCCGCACCTAGAACCCGCACCTAGAACCCGCACCTAGAACCCGCACCTAGAACCCGCACCTAGAAACCCCAGAAGCCTGCTGTGGGCACACCGGGACCCCCAGCAGCACCGCAAGAAGGCCCAGAAGCACCCCAAGACGCCCAGAAGCATCCTCTGGCCACCCCGACAACCCCAGGAGCACCCCGTGGGCACACAGGGACTCCCAGACCATCCAGAACCCCCACAAGCACCCCAAGACCCCCACGAGCACCCCGTGGGCATCCAGAGACCCCCCAGAGCACAACAAGAACCCCCAGAAGCACCCCAAGACCCTCAGGACCATCCTCTGGGCACCCAGACACCCACGGGACCACCCCAAGAACCCCCGGCAGCACCCCAAAGGCAGCCGGTACAGACCTCAGAGTTCTGCACCATCTATTTGCATGGACCTTAACAGACCTCATGCTTTCCCACAGGAGACTTCTCTCACCTTCAGCCCTCTATCTTGTGATGCGCAGGCCCGGGCCGTTTACTCGGCGTCTCCTGTCACTTTGGGGTTCCTTTAGACTGGCTTTCGAGGATTCCTTTACAAGGGGAGCACACATAGGCTACACAGACTATAAGCAAGGGGAAAAGCAAGCACTTCAGTCACTACAATCATGCCTTACGCTAAGGGTATTTTGCAAAGCCAGTGTCTTACCAACCCGACGACCAGCAGAAAGACGAACCATCCCTACATTCTCGGATCGTCTTGCGCCGCAAACTCAGCCCCAGCAGTCGGTAGGTGCCAGCTTTACGTGGGCGTCCCCACGGAGGCAACGGTGACCTCGCTGTACACCGGCCCACTGTTCTTCGGGAAAATCCCGGTATTTATACATTTGCCAAGGAAACGGGTTTCGACACACGTGGCCAGCGGGTGCCGAAACACGCCTCAATTGGCAACTCTCAACATAGGGAGCCTACGGCGCGTGCGCTCGCCGATCGAGCGCGCTGCACGAGCCGCAGCCACCCCGTCTATTGGTTCCTAGGCCTTGTTCACGCGACATATTACCATAGTCCAGCATTTACGTATTAACCTATACTCAAGCCAACAGCAAAAGGTAACAAAGCAAGCAAAATTATACCTTGTACTTTATATTTCTTCGTTACGGCACGTCTTCCACGTCCTCCACGTCCTCCCCTAACATTTTCTCAACCTTCCTTCTCCTTCTGTATTCAGCATTTTCACACAATAGACCATGAACCGTCTGTTTTCTATGCTGACTGCCGTTTTCTTAGCTATCTATTTCTCACTCAGCGTCCAGCCACGGACCAAAAGCCCATCTTTTAACCCTTCCGTATGCGTGTGTATCTCCCGTCAGCTGCGGACAGACTAAAACAGAACAGACCTCATCGATACCCAAATCCAACTGCAAAACCCACCTCAGTAAGGCTCGTGAACACACCTCCCTTTCCCAACCAAAAGGTCCCCTGGTCCCAAAAGTTTAGAAACCCCTTCTCTTCTCCTCAACCGTCAGGGAAGGAACCCCGCTCCTTCCTGACAGCTCCTGCCCTGGATTTGCACCCCTGAACCCCCTGTGTCGCCCACTCCCCGGGAGCTGCTCTTCCCAGCTATGCCCAGGCTTCTGCGAGCACCTCCTATCTTCCACCTTCCCACACACTCTCACCTCTGCTACAGCCCCACGAAATAAGCAAAGTCCTGACGCTTATCATCTACGAGGGGCTGGCCGCAAGCTGCATCCGTTCTAGGGACAACATGATACTCTGTGGGCGAACGGGAAAGGCCATGAGCCGTTCCATACGCTGAAAGGTACTAGGCCTTATATGTCCCTGCTACTTTCTTGAACAATGCTAGAACTCCGTCTACAGATGCATACAAGATGCTCACCTCAACCCCTGCTAAATACTCTCACCATTGCTCCCATCCAGAGACGATGTCAACAGCTTCTGCAATATACAGCAAGTCTGGTGGAAAAAAAAAAACCAACAAGGTTCCATCTTCAATAAAGTCAGGAATTCCAAAACAATACAATGCACCTGGAATAAAATAAAAACCAAAACCATACTATTAACCAAAACCATACTATTAACCAAAACCATACTATTAACCAAAACCATACTATTAACCAAAACCATACTATTAACCAAAACCATACATCTTGCCACCTCTGAACACCCAATACAAATTTACTAACCTTGGGGGAAAAAAAAAAAAAGCTGCATACAAGTGTGCTTTCTTCTACACATGCAGCTGAACCTTGACTGGTCCTGAAGCCCTTACCTTAACCAGACCCCGCTGCTTCTCTAAATATCAAAACAAGACTACCCAAAGAGCTTAGGCAGCTCAAAAGCTGCAGTCAGCTGCAGGAACAGCAGACCACCACCTCCAGAGAAGCCCAGCAGCAGAACGAGCTGCCTGAGGAGAGGTTGTAGCTCATATACCCCGGGCCCCGCCCACCACCCTTCCCACAACCCCCTGGAAAAGGGGAGGAGCGAACCACCAGAAGCCCGGGGAACAAAACCAGATCCCCGGGAACAAAACCAGAGCCCGTGAGAGAAAACAAAGGACCATGGGAACAAAACCAGCGCCCCGGGCACAAAACCAGCGGCCCCGGGGAACAAAACCAGCGGCCCCGGGGAACAAAACCAGCGGCCCCGGGGAACAAAACCAGCGGCCCCGGGGAACAAAACCAGCGGCCCCGGGGAACAAAACCAGCGGCCCCGGGGAACAAAACCAGCGGCCCCGGGGAACAAAACCAGCGGCCCCGGGGAACAAAACCAGCGGCCCCGGGGAACAAAACCAGCGGCCCCGGGGAACAAAACCAGCGGCCCCGGGGAACAAAACCAGCGGCCCCGGGGAACAAAACCAGCGGCCCCGGGGAACAAAACCCGGGCCCGGGGAACAAAACCAGCGGCCCGGGGAACAAAACCAGAGCAAGCGGGAGAAAACCAGCGCCCCGGGAACAAAACCAGCGCCCCGGGAACAAAACCAGCGCCCCGGGAACAAAACCAGCGCCCCGGGAACAAAACCAGCGCCCCGGGAACAAAACCAGCGCCCCGGGGAACAAAACCAGCGCCCCGGGGAACAAAACCAGAAAGCCCGGGAACAAAACCAGAGCCCCGGGAACAAAACCAGAGCCCCGGGAACAAAACCAGAGCCCGTGGGAGAAAACCAGCGCCCCGGGAACAAAACCAGCGCCCCGGGAACAAAACCAGCGCCCCGGGAACAAAACCAGCGCCCCGGGGAACAAAACCGAGGCCCGCGGGAGAAAACCAGCGCCCCGGGAACAAAACCAGCGCCCCGGGAACAAAACCAGGGCTCCTGGAACAAAACCAGCGCCTCGGGAACAAAACCGCGGCCCGCGGGACAAAACCAGAGCCATGGGGAACAAAACCAGGGCCCCGGGGAACAAAACCAGCGCCCCGGGGAACAAAACCAGCGCCCCGGGGAACAAAACCAGCGCCCCGGGGAACAAAACCAGCGCCCCGGGGAACAAAACCAGCGCCCCGGGGAACAAAACCAGCGCCCCGGGGAACAAAACCAGCGCCCCGGGGAACAAAACCAGCGCCCCGGGGAACAAAACCAGAGCGCCCGGGAACAAAACCAGAGCGCCCGGGAACAAAACCAGAGCCCCGGGGAACAAAACCAGAAAGCCCGGGAACAAAACCAGAGCCCCGGGAACAAAACCAGCGCCCCGGGGAACAAAACCAGCGCCCCGGGGAACAAAACCAGCGCCCCGGGGAACAAAACCAGCGCCCCGGGGAACAAAACCGAGGCCCGCGGGAGAAAACCAGCGCCCCGGGAAAAAAAACAGCGCCCCGGGAAAAAAACCAGGGCTCCTGGAACAAAACCAGCGCCTCGGGAACAAAACCGCGGCCCGCGGGAGAAAATCAGAGCCCAGGGAACAAAACCAGAGCCATGGGGAACAAAACCAGAGCCATGGGGAACAACACCAGAGCCATGGGGAACAAAACCAGCGCCCCGGGGAACAACACCAGCGCCCCGGGGAACAACACCAGCGCCCCGGGGAACAACACCAGCGCCCCGGGGAACAACACCAGCGCCCCGGGGAACAACACCAGCGCCCCGGGGAACAACACCAGAGCAAGCGGGAGAAAACCAGAGCCCGGGGAACAAAAGCACAGCCCCGGGAACAAAATCAGAACCCCGGGAACAAATCCAGAGCCGCTGGAACAAAACCAGAGCCCCGGGAACAAAACCGCGGCCCGCAGGAGAAAACCAGAGCCCGGGGAACAAAACCAGTGCCCGGGGAACAAAACCAGTGCCCGGGGAACAAAACCAGAGCTCCGGGAACAAAACCAGAGCTCCGGGAACAAAACCAGAGCTCCGGGAACAAAACCAGGGGCCCGGGGAACAAAACCAGGGGCCCGGGGAACAAAACCAGGGCCCGGGGAACAAAACCAGGGCCCGGGGAACAAAACCAGCGCCCCGGGGAACAAAACCAGCGCCCCGGGGAACAAAGCCAGCGCCCCGGGGAAAAAAAACGGAGCCCCGGGGAAAAAAAACGGAGCCCCGGGGAAAAAAAACGGAGCCCCGGGGAAAAAAAACGGAGCCCCGGGGAAAAACCCAGAACTGCGGGAACAAATCCAGCGCCCCGGGGAAAAACCCAGAACTGCGGGAACAAATCCAGCGCCCCGGGGAAAAACCCAGAACTGCGGGAACAAATCCAGCGCCCCGGGGAAAAACCCAGAACTGCGGGAACAAATCCAGCGCCCCGGGGAAAAACCCAGAACTGCGGGAACAAATCCAGCGCCCCGGGGAAAAACCCAGAACTGCGGGAACAAATCCAGCGCCCCGGGGAAAAACCCAGAACTGCGGGAACAAATCCAGCGCCCCGGGGAACAAATCCAGCGCCCCGGGGAACAAAACCGAGGCCCGGGGAACAAAACCAGGGCCCGGGGAACAAAACCAGGGCCCGGGGAACAAAACCAGGGCCCGGGGAACAAAACCAGGGCCCGGGGAACAAAACCAGGGCCCGGGGAACAAAACCAGGGCCCGGGGAACAAAACCAGGGCCCGGGGAACAAAACCAGGGCCCGGGGAACAAAACCAGGGCCCGGGGAACAAAACCAGGGCCCGGGGAACAAAACCAGGGCCCGGGGAACAAAACCAGGGCCCGGGGAACAAAACCAGGGCCCGGGGAACAAAACCAGGGCCCGGGGAACAAAACCAGGGCCCGGGGAACAAAACCAGGGCCCGGGGAACAAAACCAGGGCCCGGGGAACAAAACCAGGGCCCGGGGAACAAAACCAGGGCCCGGGGAACAAAACCAGGGCCCGGGGAACAAAACCAGGGCCCGGGGAACAAAACCAGGGCCCGGGGAACAAAACCAGGGCCCGGGGAACAAAACCAGGGCCCGGGGAACAAAACCAGGGCCCGGGGAACAAAACCAGGGCCCGGGGAACAAAACCAGGGCCCGGGGAACAAAACCAGGGCCCGGGGAACAAAACCAGGGCCCGGGGAACAAAACCAGGGCCCGGGGAACAAAACCAGGGCCCGGGGAACAAAACCAGGGCCCGGGGAACAAAACCAGGGCCCGGGGAACAAAACCAGGGCCCGGGGAACAAAACCAGGGCCCGGGGAACAAAACCAGGGCCCGGGGAACAAAACCAGGGCCCGGGGAACAAAACCAGGGCCCGGGGAACAAAACCAGGGCCCGGGGAACAAAACCAGGGCCCGGGGAACAAAACCAGGGCCCGGGGAACAAAACCAGGGCCCGGGGAACAAAACCAGGGCCCGGGGAACAAAACCAGGGCCCGGGGAACAAAACCAGGGCCCGGGGAACAAAACCAGGGCCCGGGGAACAAAACCAGGGCCCGGGGAACAAAACCAGGGCCCGGGGAACAAAACCAGGGCCCGGGGAACAAAACCAGGGCCCGGGGAACAAAACCAGGGCCCGGGGAACAAAACCAGGGCCCGGGGAACAAAACCAGGGCCCGGGGAACAAAACCAGGGCCCGGGGAACAAAACCAGGGCCCGGGGAACAAAACCAGGGCCCGGGGAACAAAACCAGGGCCCGGGGAACAAAACCAGGGCCCGGGGAACAAAACCAGGGCCCGGGGAACAAAACCAGGGCCCGGGGAACAAAACCAGGGCCCGGGGAACAAAACCAGGGCCCGGGGAACAAAACCAGGGCCCGGGGAACAAAACCAGGGCCCGGGGAACAAAACCAGGGCCCGGGGAACAAAACCAGGGCCCGGGGAACAAAACCAGGGCCCGGGGAACAAAACCAGGGCCCGGGGAACAAAACCAGGGCCCGGGGAACAAAACCAGGGCCCGGGGAACAAAACCAGGGCCCGGGGAACAAAACCAGGGCCCGGGGAACAAAACCAGGGCCCGGGGAACAAAACCAGGGCCCGGGGAACAAAACCAGGGCCCGGGGAACAAAACCAGGGCCCGGGGAACAAAACCAGGGCCCGGGGAACAAAACCAGGGCCCGGGGAACAAAACCAGGGCCCGGGGAACAAAACCAGGGCCCGGGGAACAAAACCAGGGCCCGGGGAACAAAACCAGGGCCCGGGGAACAAAACCAGGGCCCGGGGAACAAAACCAGGGCCCGGGGAACAAAACCAGGGCCCGGGGAACAAAACCAGGGCCCGGGGAACAAAACCAGGGCCCGGGGAACAAAACCAGGGCCCGGGGAACAAAACCAGGGCCCGGGGAACAAAACCAGGGCCCGGGGAACAAAACCAGGGCCCGGGGAACAAAACCAGGGCCCGGGGAACAAAACCAGGGCCCGGGGAACAAAACCAGGGCCCGGGGAACAAAACCAGGGCCCGGGGAACAAAACCAGGGCCCGGGGAACAAAACCAGGGCCCGGGGAACAAAACCAGGGCCCGGGGAACAAAACCAGGGCCCGGGGAACAAAACCAGGGCCCGGGGAACAAAACCAGGGCCCGGGGAACAAAACCAGGGCCCGGGGAACAAAACCAGGGCCCGGGGAACAAAACCAGGGCCCGGGGAACAAAACCAGGGCCCGGGGAACAAAACCAGGGCCCGGGGAACAAAACCAGGGCCCGGGGAACAAAACCAGGGCCCGGGGAACAAAACCAGGGCCCGGGGAACAAAACCAGGGCCCGGGGAACAAAACCAGAGCAAGCGGGAGAAATCCAGGGCCCCGGGAACAAAACCAGGGCCCCGGGAACAAAACCAGGGCCCGGGGAACAAAACCAGAGCAAGCGGGAGAAAACCAGCGCCCCGGGGAACAAAACCAGCGCCCCGGGGAACAAAACCAGCGCCCCGGGGAACAAAACCAGCGCCCCGGGGAACAAAACCAGCGCCCCGGGGAACAAAACCAGCGCCCCGGGGAACAAAACCAGCGCCCCGGGGAACAAAACCAGCGCCCCGGGGAACAAAACCAGCGCCCCGGGGAACAAAACCAGCGCCCCGGGGAACAAAACCAGCGCCCCGGGGAACAAAAGCCGGGTCCGAGGCTCATTACCCGAGCTCCGAACAGCGGAAGTGGCGCCCCGTGAGCAGCAGAACCGGCACCTAGAACCGGCACCTAGAACCGGCACCTAGAACCGGCACCTAGAACCGGCACCTAGAACCGGCACCTAGAACCCGCACCTAGAACCCGCACCTAGAACCCGCACCTAGAACCCGCACCTAGAACCCGCACCTAGAAACCCCAGAAGCCTGCTGTGGGCACACCGGGACCCCCAGCAGCACCGCAAGAAGGCCCAGAAGCACCCCAAGACGCCCAGAAGCATCCTCTGGCCACCCCGACAACCCCAGGAGCACCCCGTGGGCACACAGGGACTCCCAGACCATCCAGAACCCCCACAAGCACCCCAAGACCCCCACGAGCACCCCGTGGGCATCCAGAGACCCCCGGAGCACAGCAAGAACCCCCAGAAGCACCCCAAGACCCTCAGGACCATCCTCTGGGCACCCAGACACCCACGGGACCACCCCAAGAACCCCCGGCAGCACCCCAAAGGCAGCCGGTACAGACCTCAGAGTTCTGCACCATCTATTTGCATGGACCTTAACAGACCTCATGCTTTCCCACAGGAGACTTCTCTCACCTTCAGCCCTCTATCTTGTGATGCGCAGGCCCGGGCCGTTTACTCGGCGTCTCCCGTCACTTTGGGGTTCCTTTAGACTGGCTTTCGAGGATTCCTTTAGCAGGGGAGCACACATAGGCTACACAGACTATAAGCAAGGGGAAAAGCAAGCACTTCAGTCACTACAATCATGCCTTACGCTAAGGGTATTTTGCAAAGCCAGTGTCTTACCAACCCGACGACCAGCAGAAAGACGAACCATCCCTACATTCTCGGATCGTCTTGCGCCGCAAACTCAGCCCCAGCAGTCGGTAGGTGCCAGCTTTACGTGGGCGTCCCCACGGAGGCAACGGTGACCTCGCTGTACACCGGCCCACTGTTCTTCGGGAAAATCCCGGTATTTATACATTTGCCAAGGAAACGGGTTTCGACACACGTGGCCAGCGGGTGCCGAAACACGCCTCAATTGGCAACTCTCAACATAGGGAGCCTACGGCGCGTGCGCTCGCCGATCGAGCGCGCTGCACGAGCCGCAGCCACCCCGTCTATTGGTTCCTAGGCCTTGTTCACGCGACATATTACCATAGTCCAGCATTTACGTATTAACCTATACTCAAGCCAACAGCAAAAGGTAACAAAGCAAGCAAAATTATACCTTGTACTTTATATTTCTTCGTTACGGCACGTCTTCCACGTCCTCCACGTCCTCCCCTAACATTTTCTCAACCTTCCTTCTCCTTCTGTATTCAGCATTTTCACACAATAGACCATGAACCGTCTGTTTTCTATGCTGACTGCCGTTTTCTTAGCTATCTATTTCTCACTCAGCGTCCAGCCACGGACCAAAAGCCCATCTTTTAACCCTTCCGTATGCGTGTGTATCTCCCGTCAGCTGCGGACAGACTAAAACAGAACAGACCTCATCGATACCCAAATCCAACTGCAAAACCCACCTCAGTAAGGCTCGTGAACACACCTCCCTTTCCCAACCAAAAGGTCCCCTGGTCCCAAAAGTTTAGAAACCCCTTCTCTTCTCCTCAACCGTCAGGGAAGGAACCCCGCTCCTTCCTGACAGCTCCTGCCCTGGATTTGCACCCCTGAACCCCCTGTGTCGCCCACTCCCCGGGAGCTGCTCTTCCCAGCTATGCCCAGGCTTCTGCGAGCACCTCCTATCTTCCACCTTCCCACACACTCTCACCTCTGCTACAGCCCCACGAAATAAGCAAAGTCCTGACGCTTATCATCTACGAGGGGCTGGCCGCAAGCTGCATCCGTTCTAGGGACAACATGATACTCTGTGGGCGAACGGGAAAGGCCATGAGCCGTTCCATACGCTGAAAGGTACTAGGCCTTATATGTCCCTGCTACTTTCTTGAACAATGCTAGAACTCCGTCTACAGATGCATACAAGATGCTCACCTCAACCCCTGCTAAATACTCTCACCATTGCTCCCATCCAGAGACGATGTCAACAGCTTCTGCAATATACAGCAAGTCTGGTGGAAAAAAAAAAACCAACAAGGTTCCATCTTCAATAAAGTCAGGAATTCCAAAACAATACAATGCACCTGGAATAAAATAAAAACCAAAACCATACTATTAACCAAAACCATACTATTAACCAAAACCATACTATTAACCAAAACCATACTATTAACCAAAACCATACTATTAACCAAAACCATACTATTAACCAAAACCATACTATTAACCAAAACCATACTATTAACCAAAACCATACTATTAACCAAAACCATACATCTTGCCACCTCTGAACACCCAATACAAATTTACTAACCTTGGGGGAAAAAAAAAAAAAGCTGCATACAAGTGTGCTTTCTTCTACACATGCAGCTGAACCTTGACTGGTCCTGAAGCCCTTACCTTAACCAGACCCCGCTGCTTCTCTAAATATCAAAACAAGACTACCCAAAGAGCTTAGGCAGCTCAAAAGCTGCAGTCAGCTGCAGGAACAGCAGACCACCACCTCCAGAGAAGCCCAGCAGCAGAACGAGCTGCCTGAGGAGAGGTTGTAGCTCATATACCCCGGGCCCCGCCCACCACCCTTCCCACAACCCCCTGGAAAAGGGGAGGAGCGAACCACCAGAAGCCCGGGGAACAAAACCAGATCCCCGGGAACAAAACCAGAGCCCGTGAGAGAAAACAAAGGACCATGGGCACAAAAGCAGCGCCCCGGGCACAAAAGCAGCGCCCCGGGGAACAAAACCAGCGGCCCCGGGGAACAAAACCAGCGGCCCCGGGGAACAAAACCAGCGGCCCCGGGGAACAAAACCAGCGGCCCCGGGGAACAAAACCAGCGGCCCCGGGGAACAAAACCCGGGCCCGGGGAACAAAACCAGCGGCCCGGGGAACAAAACCAGAGCAAGCGGGAGAAAACCAGCGCCCCGGGAACAAAACCAGCGCCCCGGGAACAAAACCAGCGCCCCGGGAACAAAACCAGCGCCCCGGGGAACAAAACCAGCGCCCCGGGGAACAAAACCAGAAAGCCCGGGAACAAAACCAGAGCCCCGGGAACAAAACCAGAGCCCCGGGAACAAAACCAGAGCCCGTGGGAGAAAACCAGCGCCCCGGGAACAAAACCAGCGCCCCGGGAACAAAACCAGAGCCCCGGGAACAAAACCAGAGCCCCGGGAACAAAACCAGAGCCCCGGGGAACAAAACCGAGGCCCGCGGGAGAAAACCAGCGCCCCGGGAACAAAACCAGCGCCCCGGGAACAAAACCAGGGCTCCTGGAACAAAACCAGCGCCTCGGGAACAAAACCGCGGCCCGCGGGAGAAAATCAGAGCCCAGGGAACAAAACCAGAGCCATGGGGAACAAAACCAGGGCCCCGGGGAACAAAACCAGCGCCCCGGGGAACAAAACCAGCGCCCCGGGGAACAAAACCAGCGCCCCGGGGAACAAAACCAGCGCCCCGGGAACAAAACCAGAGCCCGGGGAACAAAACCAGCGCCCCGGGGAACAAAACCAGCGCCCCGGGGAACAAAACCAGCGCCCCGGGGAACAAAACCAGCGCCCCGGGGAACAAAACCGAGGCCCGCGGGAGAAAACCAGCGCCCCGGGAAAAAAAACAGCGCCCCGGGAAAAAAACCAGGGCTCCTGGAACAAAACCAGCGCCTCGGGAACAAAACCGCGGCCCGCGGGAGAAAATCAGAGCCCAGGGAACAAAACCAGAGCCATGGGGAACAAAACCAGAGCCATGGGGAACAAAACCAGGGCCCCGGGGAACAACACCAGGGCCCCGGGGAACAACACCAGGGCCCCGGGGAACAACACCAGCGCCCCGGGGAACAACACCAGCGCCCCGGGGAACAACACCAGCGCCCCGGGGAACAACACCAGCGCCCCGGGGAACAACACCAGCGCCCCGGGGAACAACACCAGCGCCCCGGGGAACAACACCAGCGCCCCGGGGAACAACACCAGAGCAAGCGGGAGAAAACCAGAGCCCGGGGAACAAAAGCACAGCCCCGGGAACAAAATCAGAACCCCGGGAACAAATCCAGAGCCGCTGGAACAAAACCAGAGCCCCGGGAACAAAACCGCGGCCCGCAGGAGAAAACCAGAGCCCGGGGAACAAAACCAGTGCCCGGGGAACAAAACCAGTGCCCGGGGAACAAAACCAGAGCTCCGGGAACAAAACCAGAGCTCCGGGAACAAAACCAGAGCTCCGGGAACAAAACCAGGGGCCCGGGGAACAAAACCAGGGCCCGGGGAACAAAACCAGGGCCCGGGGAACAAAACCAGGGCCCGGGGAACAAAACCAGCGCCCCGGGGAACAAAACCAGCGCCCCGGGGAACAAAACCAGCGCCCCGGGGAACAAAGCCAGCGCCCCGGGGAACAAAGCCAGCACCCCGGGGAAAAAAAACGGAGCCCCGGGGAAAAAAAACGGAGCCCCGGGGAAAAAAAACGGAGCCCCGGGGAAAAAAAACGGAGCCCCGGGGAAAAACCCAGAACTGCGGGAACAAATCCAGCGCCCCGGGGAAAAACCCAGAACTGCGGGAACAAATCCAGCGCCCCGGGGAAAAACCCAGAACTGCGGGAACAAATCCAGCGCCCCGGGGAAAAACCCAGAACTGCGGGAACAAATCCAGCGCCCCGGGGAAAAACCCAGAACTGCGGGAACAAATCCAGCGCCCCGGGGAAAAACCCAGAACTGCGGGAACAAATCCAGCGCCCCGGGGAAAAACCCAGAACTGCGGGAACAAATCCAGCGCCCCGGGGAAAAACCCAGAACTGCGGGAACAAATCCAGCGCCCCGGGGAACAAAACCAGGGCCCGGGGAACAAAACCAGGGCCCCGGGGAACAAAACCAGGGCCCCGGGGAACAAAACCAGGGCCCCGGGGAACAAAACCAGGGCCCCGGGAACAAAACCAGGGCCCGGGGAACAAAACCAGGGCCCGGGGAACAAAACCAGGGCCCGGGGAACAAAACCAGGGCCCGGGGAACAAAACCAGGGCCCGGGGAACAAAACCAGGGCCCGGGGAACAAAACCAGGGCCCGGGGAACAAAACCAGGGCCCCGGGAACAAAACCAGGGCCCCGGGAACAAAACCAGGGCCCCGGGAACAAAACCAGGGCCCCGGGAACAAAACCAGGGCCCCGGGAACAAAACCAGGGCCCCGGGAACAAAACCAGGGCCCCGGGAACAAAACCAGGGCCCCGGGAACAAAACCAGGGCCCGGGGAACAAAACCAGGGCCCGGGGAACAAAACCAGGGCCCGGGGAACAAAACCAGGGCCCGGGGAACAAAACCAGGGCCCGGGGAACAAAACCAGGGCCCGGGGAACAAAACCAGGGCCCGGGGAACAAAACCAGGGCCCGGGGAACAAAACCAGGGCCCGGGGAACAAAACCAGGGCCCCGGGAACAAAACCAGGGCCCGGGGAACAAAACCAGGGCCCGGGGAACAAAACCAGGGCCCGGGGAACAAAACCAGGGCCCGGGGAACAAAACCAGGGCCCGGGGAACAAAACCAGGGCCCGGGGAACAAAACCAGGGCCCGGGGAACAAAACCAGGGCCCGGGGAACAAAACCAGGGCCCGGGGAACAAAACCAGGGCCCGGGGAACAAAACCAGGGCCCGGGGAACAAAACCAGGGCCCGGGGAACAAAACCAGGGCCCGGGGAACAAAACCAGGGCCCGGGGAACAAAACCAGGGCCCGGGGAACAAAACCAGGGCCCGGGGAACAAAACCAGGGCCCGGGGAACAAAACCAGGGCCCGGGGAACAAAACCAGGGCCCGGGGAACAAAACCAGGGCCCGGGGAACAAAACCAGGGCCCGGGGGAGAAAACCAGGGCCCGGGGGAGAAAACCAGAGCAAGCGGGAGAAAACCAGGGCCCCGGGAACAAAACCAGGGCCCCGGGAACAAAACCAGGGCCCCGGGAACAAAACCAGGGCCCCGGGAACAAAACCAGGGCCCCGGGAACAAAACCAGGGCCCCGGGAACAAAACCAGGGCCCGGGGAACAAAACCAGGGCCCGGGGAACAAAACCAGGGCCCGGGGAACAAAACCAGGGCCCGGGGAACAAAACCAGGGCCCGGGGAACAAAACCAGGGCCCGGGGAACAAAACCAGGGCCCGGGGAACAAAACCAGGGCCCGGGGAACAAAACCAGGGCCCGGGGAACAAAACCAGGGCCCGGGGAACAAAACCAGGGCCCGGGGAACAAAACCAGGGCCCGGGGAACAAAACCAGGGCCCGGGGAACAAAACCAGGGCCCGGGGAACAAAACCAGAGCAAGCGGGAGAAAACCAGGGCCCGGGGAACAAAACCAGGGCCCCGGGAACAAAACCAGGGCCCCGGGAACAAAACCAGGGCCCCGGGAACAAAACCAGGGCCCCGGGAACAAAACCAGGGCCCCGGGAACAAAACCAGGGCCCCGGGAACAAAACCAGGGCCCCGGGAACAAAACCAGGGCCCCGGGAACAAAACCAGGGCCCCGGGAACAAAACCAGGGCCCCGGGAACAAAACCAGGGCCCCGGGAACAAAACCAGGGCCCCGGGAACAAAACCAGGGCCCCGGGAACAAAACCAGGGCCCCGGGAACAAAACCAGGGCCCCGGGAACAAAACCAGGGCCCCGGGAACAAAACCAGGGCCCCGGGAACAAAACCAGGGCCCCGGGAACAAAACCAGGGCCCCGGGAACAAAACCAGGGCCCCGGGAACAAAACCAGGGCCCCGGGAACAAAACCAGGGCCCCGGGAACAAAACCAGGGCAAGCGGGAGAAAACCAGGGCCCCGGGAACAAAACCAGGGCCCCGGGAACAAAACCAGGGCCCCGGGAACAAAACCAGGGCCCCGGGAACAAAACCAGGGCCCCGGGAACAAAACCAGGGCCCCGGGAACAAAACCAGGGCCCCGGGAACAAAACCAGGGCCCCGGGAACAAAACCAGGGCCCCGGGAACAAAACCAGGGCCCCGGGAACAAAACCAGGGCCCCGGGAACAAAACCAGAGCAAGCGGGAGAAAACCAGCGCCCCGGGGAACAAAACCAGAGCAAGCGGGAGAAAACCAGCGCCCCGGGGAACAAAACCAGCGCCCCGGGGAACAAAACCAGCGCCCCGGGGAACAAAACCAGCGCCCCGGGGAACAAAACCAGCGCCCCGGGGAACAAAACCAGCGCCCCGGGGAACAAAACCAGGGCCCCGGGAACAAAACCAGGGCCCCGGGAACAAAACCAGGGCCCCGGGAACAAAACCAGGGCCCCGGGAACAAAACCAGGGCCCCGGGAACAAAACCAGGGCCCCGGGAACAAAACCAGGGCCCCGGGAACAAAACCAGGGCCCCGGGAACAAAACCAGAGCAAGCGGGAGAAAACCAGGGCCCCGGGAACAAAACCAGGGCCCCGGGAACAAAACCAGGGCCCCGGGAACAAAACCAGGGCCCCGGGAACAAAACCAGGGCCCCGGGAACAAAACCAGGGCCCCGGGAACAAAACCAGGGCCCCGGGAACAAAACCAGGGCCCCGGGAACAAAACCAGGGCCCCGGGAACAAAACCAGGGCCCCGGGAACAAAACCAGAGCAAGCGGGAGAAAACCAGCGCCCCGGGGAACAAAACCAGAGCAAGCGGGAGAAAACCAGCGCCCCGGGGAACAAAACCAGCGCCCCGGGGAACAAAACCAGCGCCCCGGGGAACAAAACCAGCGCCCCGGGGAACAAAACCAGCGCCCCGGGGAACAAAACCAGCGCCCCGGGGAACAAAACCAGCGCCCCGGGGAACAAAACCAGCGCCCCGGGGAACAAAACCAGCGCCCCGGGGAACAAAACCAGCGCCCCAGCATCAAAAGCCGGGCCCGAGGCTCATTACCCGAGCTCCGAACAGCGGAAGTGGCGCCCCGTGAGCAGCAGAACCGGCACCTAGAACCGGCACCTAGAACCGGCACCTAGAACCGGCACCTAGAACCCGCACCTAGAACCCGCACCTAGAACCCGCACCTAGAACCCGCACCTAGAACCCGCACCTAGAACCCGCACCTAGAACCCGCACCTAGAAACCCCAGAAGCCTGCTGTGGGCACACCGGGACCCCCAGCAGCACCGCAAGAAGGCCCAGAAGCACCCCAAGACGCCCAGAAGCATCCTCTGGCCACCCCGACAACCCCAGGAGCACCCCGTGGGCACACAGGGACTCCCAGACCATCCAGAACCCCCACAAGCACCCCAAGACCCCCACGAGCACCCCGTGGGCATCCAGAGACCCCCCAGAGCACAACAAGAACCCCCAGAAGCACCCCAAGACCCTCAGGACCATCCTCTGGGCACCCAGACACCCACGGGACCACCCCAAGAACCCCCGGCAGCACCCCAAAGGCAGCCGGTACAGACCTCAGAGTTCTGCACCATCTATTTGCATGGACCTTAACAGACCTCATGCTTTCCCACAGGAGACTTCTCTCACCTTCAGCCCTCTATCTTGTGATGCGCAGGCCCGGGCCGTTTACTCGGCGTCTCCCGTCACTTTGGGGTTCCTTTAGACTGGCTTTCGAGGATTCCTTTACAAGGGGAGCACACATAGGCTACACAGACTATAAGCAAGGGGAAAAGCAAGCACTTCAGTCACTACAATCATGCCTTACGCTAAGGGTATTTTGCAAAGCCAGTGTCTTACCAACCCGACGACCAGCAGAAAGACGAACCATCCCTACATTCTCGGATCGTCTTGCGCCGCAAACTCAGCCCCAGCAGTCGGTAGGTGCCAGCTTTACGTGGGCGTCCCCACGGAGGCAACGGTGACCTCGCTGTACACCGGCCCACTGTTCTTCGGGAAAATCCCGGTATTTATACATTTGCCAAGGAAACGGGTTTCGACACACGTGGCCAGCGGGTGCCGAAACACGCCTCAATTGGCAACTCTCAACATAGGGAGCCTACGGCGCGTGCGCTCGCCGATCGAGCGCGCTGCACGAGCCGCAGCCACCCCGTCTATTGGTTCCTAGGCCTTGTTCACGCGACATATTACCATAGTCCAGCATTTACGTATTAACCTATACTCAAGCCAACAGCAAAAGGTAACAAAGCAAGCAAAATTATACCTTGTACTTTATATTTCTTCGTTACGGCACGTCTTCCACGTCCTCCACGTCCTCCCCTAACATTTTCTCAACCTTCCTTCTCCTTCTGTATTCAGCATTTTCACACAATAGACCATGAACCGTCTGTTTTCTATGCTGACTGCCGTTTTCTTAGCTATCTATTTCTCACTCAGCGTCCAGCCACGGACCAAAAGCCCATCTTTTAACCCTTCCGTATGCGTGTGTATCTCCCGTCAGCTGCGGACAGACTAAAACAGAACAGACCTCATCGATACCCAAATCCAACTGCAAAACCCACCTCAGTAAGGCTCGTGAACACACCTCCCTTTCCCAACCAAAAGGTCCCCTGGTCCCAAAAGTTTAGAAACCCCTTCTCTTCTCCTCAACCGTCAGGGAAGGAACCCCGCTCCTTCCTGACAGCTCCTGCCCTGGATTTGCACCCCTGAACCCCCTGTGTCGCCCACTCCCCGGGAGCTGCTCTTCCCAGCTATGCCCAGGCTTCTGCGAGCACCTCCTATCTTCCACCTTCCCACACACTCTCACCTCTGCTACAGCCCCACGAAATAAGCAAAGTCCTGACGCTTATCATCTACGAGGGGCTGGCCGCAAGCTGCATCCGTTCTAGGGACAACATGATACTCTGTGGGCGAACGGGAAAGGCCATGAGCCGTTCCATACGCTGAAAGGTACTAGGCCTTATATGTCCCTGCTACTTTCTTGAACAATGCTAGAACTCCGTCTACAGATGCATACAAGATGCTCACCTCAACCCCTGCTAAATACTCTCACCATTGCTCCCATCCAGAGACGATGTCAACAGCTTCTGCAATATACAGCAAGTCTGGTGGAAAAAAAAAAACCAACAAGGTTCCATCTTCAATAAAGTCAGGAATTCCAAAACAATACAATGCACCTGGAATAAAATAAAAACCAAAACCATACTATTAACCAAAACCATACTATTAACCAAAACCATACTATTAACCAAAACCATACTATTAACCAAAACCATACTATTAACCAAAACCATACTATTAACCAAAACCATACTATTAACCAAAACCATACTATTAACCAAAACCATACTATTAACCAAAACCATACTATTAACCAAAACCATACTATTAACCAAAACCATACATCTTGCCACCTCTGAACACCCAATACAAATTTACTAACCTTGGGGGAAAAAAAAAAAAAGCTGCATACAAGTGTGCTTTCTTCTACACATGCAGCTGAACCTTGACTGGTCCTGAAGCCCTTACCTTAACCAGACCCCGCTGCTTCTCTAAATATCAAAACAAGACTACCCAAAGAGCTTAGGCAGCTCAAAAGCTGCAGTCAGCTGCAGGAACAGGAGACCACCACCTCCAGAGAAGCCCAGCAGCAGAACGAGCTGCCTGAGGAGAGGTTGTAGCTCATATACCCCGGGCCCCGCCCACCACCCTTCCCACAACCCCCTGGAAAAGGGGAGGAGCGAACCACCAGAAGCCCGGGGAACAAAACCAGATCCCCGGGAACAAAACCAGAGCCCGTGAGAGAAAACAAAGGACCATGGGAACAAAAGCAGCGCCCCGGGGAACAAAACCAGCGGCCCCGGGGAACAAAACCAGCGGCCCCGGGGAACAAAACCAGCGGCCCCGGGGAACAAAACCAGCGGCCCCGGGGAACAAAACCAGCGGCCCCGGGGAACAAAACAAGCGCCCCGGGGAACAAAACAAGCGCCCCGGGGAACAATACCCGGGCCCGGGGAACAAAACCAGCGGCCCGGGGAACAAAACCAGCGGCCCGGGGAACAAAACCAGCGGCCCGGGGAACAAAACCAGAGCAAGCGGGAGAAAACCAGCGCCCCGGGAACAAAACCAGCGCCCCGGGAACAAAACCAGCGCCCCGGGAACAAAACCAGCGCCCCGGGGAACAAAACCAGCGCCCCGGGGAACAAAACCAGAAAGCCCGGGAACAAAACCAGAGCCCCGGGAACAAAACCAGAGCCCCGGGAACAAAACCAGAGCCCGTGGGAGAAAACCAGCGCCCCGGGAACAAAACCAGCGCCCCGGGAACAAAACCAGCGCCCCGGGAACAAAACCAGCGCCCCGGGGAACAAAACCGAGGCCCGCGGGAGAAAACCAGCGCCCCGGGAACAAAACCAGCGCCCCGGGAACAAAACCAGCGCCCCGGGAACAAAACCAGCGCCCCGGGAACAAAACCAGCGCCTCGGGAACAAAACCGCGGCCCGCGGGAGAAAATCAGAGCCCAGGGAACAAAACCAGCGCCCCGGGGAACAAAACCAGCGCCCCGGGGAACAAAACCAGCGCCCCGGGGAACAAAACCAGCGCCCCGGGGAACAAAACCAGCGCCCCGGGGAACAAAACCAGCGCGCCCGGGGAACAAAACCAGCGCGCCCGGGAACAAAACCAGCGCGCCCGGGAACAAAACCAGCGCGCCCGGGAACAAAACCAGCGCCCCGGGGAACAAAACCGAGGCCCGCGGGAGAAAACCAGCGCCCCGGGAAAAAAAACAGCGCCCCGGGAAAAAAAACAGCGCCCCGGGAAAAAAACCAGGGCTCCTGGAACAAAACCAGCGCCTCGGGAACAAAACCGCGGCCCGCGGGAGAAAATCAGAGCCCAGGGAACAAAACCAGAGCCATGGGGAACAAAACCAGAGCCATGGGGAACAAAACCAGGGCCCCGGGAACAAAACCAGCGCCCCGGGGAACAACACCAGCGCCCCGGGGAACAACACCAGCGCCCCGGGGAACAACACCAGCGCCCCGGGGAACAACACCAGAGCAAGCGGGAGAAAACCAGAGCCCGGGGAACAAAAGCACAGCCCCGGGAACAAAATCAGAACCCCGGGAACAAATCCAGAGCCGCTGGAACAAAACCAGAGCCCCGGGAACAAAACCGCGGCCCGCAGGAGAAAACCAGTGCCCGGGGAACAAAACCAGTGCCCGGGGAACAAAACCAGAGCTCCGGGAACAAAACCGGGGCCCGGGGAACAAAACCGGGGCCCGGGGAACAAAACCGGGGCCCGGGGAACAAAACCGGGGCCCGGGGAACAAAACCGGGGCCCGGGGAACAAAACCGGGGCCCGGGGAACAAAACCGGGGCCCGGGGAACAAAACCGGGGCCCGCGGGAGAAAACCGGGGCCCCGGGGAACAAAACCGGGGCCCCGGGGAACAAAACCGGGGCCCCGGGGAACAAAACCGGGGCCCGTGGTAGAAAACCAGAGCCCGGGGAACAAAACCAGAGCTCCGGGAACAAAACCGGGGCCCGGGGAACAAAACCGGGGCCCGGGGAACAAAACCGGGGCCCGGGGAACAAAACCGGGGCCCGGGGAACAAAACCGGGGCCCGGGGAACAAAACCGGGGCCCGCGGGAGAAAACCACGGCCCGGGGAACAAAACCGGGGCCCCGGGGAACAAAACCGGGGCCCCGGGGAACAAAACCGGGGCCCCGGGGAACAAAACCGGGGCCCCGGGGAACAAAACCGGGGCCCCGGGGAACAAAACCGGGGCCCCGGGGAACAAAACCGGGGCCCCGGGGAACAAAACCGGGGCCCCGGGGAACAAAACCGGGGCCCCGGGGAACAAAACCGGGGCCCCGGGGAACAAAACCGGGGCCCCGGGGAACAAAACCGGGGCCCCGGGGAACAAAACCAGGGCCCCGGGGAACAAAACCAGGGCCCCGGGGAACAAAACCAGGGCCCCGGGGAACAAAACCAGGGCCCCGGGGAACAAAACCAGGGCCCCGGGGAACAAAACCAGGGCCCCGGGGAACAAAACCAGGGCCCCGGGGAACAAAACCAGGGCCCCGGGGAACAAAACCAGGGCCCCGGGGAACAAAACCAGGGCCCCGGGGAACAAAACCAGGGCCCCGGGGAACAAAACCAGGGCCCCGGGGAACAAAACCAGGGCCCCGGGGAACAAAACCAGGGCCCCGGGGAACAAAACCAGGGCCCCGGGGAACAAAACCAGGGCCCCGGGGAACAAAACCAGGGCCCCGGGGAACAAAACCAGGGCCCCGGGGAACAAAACCAGGGCCCCGGGGAACAAAACCAGGGCCCCGGGGAACAAAACCAGGGCCCCGGGGAACAAAACCAGGGCCCCGGGGAACAAAACCAGGGCCCCGGGGAACAAAACCAGGGCCCCGGGGAACAAAACCAGGGCCCCGGGGAACAAAACCAGGGCCCCGGGGAACAAAACCAGGGCCCCGGGGAACAAAACCAGGGCCCCGGGGAACAAAACCAGGGCCCCGGGGAACAAAACCAGGGCCCCGGGGAACAAAACCAGGGCCCCGGGGAACAAAACCAGGGCCCCGGGGAACAAAACCAGGGCCCCGGGGAACAAAACCAGGGCCCCGGGGAACAAAACCAGGGCCCCGGGGAACAAAACCAGGGCCCCGGGGAACAAAACCAGGGCCCCGGGGAACAAAACCAGGGCCCCGGGGAACAAAACCAGGGCCCCGGGGAACAAAACCAGGGCCCCGGGGAACAAAACCAGGGCCCCGGGGAACAAAACCAGGGCCCCGGGGAACAAAACCAGGGCCCCGGGGAACAAAACCAGGGCCCCGGGGAACAAAACCAGGGCCCCGGGGAACAAAACCAGGGCCCCGGGGAACAAAACCAGGGCCCCGGGGAACAAAACCAGGGCCCCGGGGAACAAAACCAGGGCCCCGGGGAACAAAACCAGGGCCCCGGGGAACAAAACCAGGGCCCCGGGGAACAAAACCAGGGCCCCGGGGAACAAAACCAGGGCCCCGGGGAACAAAACCAGGGCCCCGGGGAACAAAACCAGGGCCCCGGGGAACAAAACCAGGGCCCCGGGGAACAAAACCAGGGCCCCGGGGAACAAAACCAGGGCCCCGGGGAACAAAACCAGGGCCCCGGGGAACAAAACCAGGGCCCCGGGGAACAAAACCAGGGCCCCGGGGAACAAAACCAGGGCCCCGGGGAACAAAACCAGGGCCCCGGGGAACAAAACCAGGGGCCCGGGGAACAAAACCAGGGGCCCGGGGAACAAAACCAGGGGCCCGGGGAACAAAACCAGGGGCCCGGGGAACAAAACCAGGGGCCCGGGGAACAAAACCAGGGGCCCGGGGAACAAAACCAGGGGCCCGGGGAACAAAACCAGGGGCCCGGGGAACAAAACCAGGGGCCCGCGGGAGAAAACCAGGGCCCGCGGGAGAAAACCAGGGCCCGGGGAACAAAACCAGCGCCCCGGGAACAAAACCAGCGCCCCGGGAACAAAACCAGCGCCCCGGGAACAAAAATGAGGCCCGCGGGAGAAAACCAGGACCCCGGGAACAAAACCAGCGCCCCGGGAACAAAACCAGCGCCCGTGGGAGAAAACCAGCGCCCGTGGGAGAAAACCAGCGCCCCGGGAACAAAACCAGCGCCCCGGGAACAAAACCGAGGCCCGCAGGAGAAAACCACGGCCCGGGGAACAAAACCGGGGCCCCGGGGAACAAAACCGGGGCCCGCGGTTGAAAACCAGGGCCCGGGGAACAAAACCCGGGCCCGGGGAACAAAACCCGGGCCCGGGGAACAAAACCCGGGCCCGGGGAACAAAACCAGCGCCCCGGGGAACAAAACCAGCGCCCCGGGGAACAAAACCAGCGCCCCGGGGAACAAAACCAGCGCCCCGGGGAACAAAACCAGCGCCCCGGGGAACAAAACCAGCGCCCCGGGGAACAAAACCAGCGCCCCGGGGAACAAAACCAGCGCCCCGGGGAACAAAACCAGCGCCCCGGGGAACAAAACCGAGGCCCGCGGGAGAAAACCGGGGCGCGGGGAACAAAACCAGGGCGCGGGGAACAAAACCAGAGCAAGCGGGAGAAAACCAGCGCCCCGGGAAACAAAACCAGCGCCCCGGGGAACAAAGCCAGCGCCCCGGGGAACAAAGCCAGCGCCCCGGGGAAAAAAAACGGAGCCCCGGGGAAAAAAAACGGAGCCCCGGGGAAAAACCCAGAACTGCGGGAACCAATCCAGCGCCCCGGGGAAAAACCCAGAACTGCGGGAACCAATCCAGCGCCCCGGGAAACAAAACCAGCGCCCCGGGAAACAAAACCAGCGCCCCGGGAAACAAAACCAGCGCCCCGGGAAACAAAACCAGCGCCCCGGGAAACAAAACCAGCGCCCCGGGAAACAAAACCAGCGCCCCGGGAAACAAAACCAGCGCCCCGGGAAACAAAACCAGCGCCCCGGGAAACAAAACCAGCGCCCCGGGAAACAAAAGCCGGGCCCAAGGCTCATTACCCGAGCTCCGAACAGCGGAAGTGGCGCCCCGTGAGCAGCAGAACCGGCACCTAGAACCCCGCACCTAGAACCCCGCACCTAGAACCCCGCACCTAGAACCCCGCACCTAGAACCCCGCACCTAGAACCCCGCACCTAGAAACCCAGGAGCCTGCTGTGGGCACACCGGGACCCCCAGCAGCACCGCAAGAAGGCCCAGAAGCACCCCAAGACCCTCAGGACCATCCTCTGGGCACCCAGACACCCACGGGACCACCCCAAGAACCCCCGGCAGCACCCCAAAGGCAGCCGGTACAGACCTCAGAGTTCTGCACCATCTATTTGCATGGACCTTAACAGACCTCATGCTTTCCCACAGGAGACTTCTCTCACCTTCAGCCCTCTATCTTGTGATGCGCAGGCCCGGGCCGTTTACTCGGCGTCTCCCGTCACTTTGGGGTTCCTTTAGACTGGCTTTCGAGGATTCCTTTACAAGGGGAGCACACATAGGCTACACAGACTATAAGCAAGGGGAAAAGCAAGCACTTCAGTCACTACAATCATGCCTTACGCTAAGGGTATTTTGCATAGCCAGTGTCTTACCAACCCGACGACCAGCAGAAAGACGAACCATCCCTACATTCTCGGATCGTCTTGCGCCGCAAACTCAGCCCCAGCAGTCGGTAGGTGCCAGCTTTACGTGGGCGTCCCCACGGAGGCAACGCTGACCTCGCTGTACACCGGCCCACTGTTCTTCGGGAAAATCCCGGTATTCATACATTTGCCAAGGAAACGGGTTTCGACACACGTGGCCAGCGGGTGCCGAAACACGCCTCAATTGGCAACTCTCAACATAGGGAGCCTACGGCGCGTGCGCTCGCCGATCGAGCGCGCTGCACGAGCCGCAGCCACCCCGTCTATTGGTTCCTAGGCCTTGTTCACGCGACATATTACCATAGTCCAGCATTTACGTATTAACCTATACTCAAGCCAACAGCAAAAGGTAACAAAGCAAGCAAAATTATACCTTGTACTTTATATTTCTTCGTTATGGCACGTCTTCCACGTCCTCCACGTCCTCCCCTAACATTTTCTCAACCTTCCTTCTCCTTCTGTATTCAGCATTTTCACACAATAGACCATGAACCGTCTGTTTTCTATGCTGACTGCCGTTTTCTTAGCTATCTATTTCTCACCCAGCGTCCAGCCACGGACCAAAAGCCCATCTTTTAACCCTTCCGTATACATGTGTATCTCCCGTCAGCTGCGGACAGACTAAAACAGAACAGACCTCATCGATACCCAAATCCAACTGCAAAACCCACCTCAGTAAGGCTCGTGAACACACCTCCCTTTCCCAACCAAAAGGTCCCCTGGTCCCAAAAGTTTAGAAACCCCTTCTCTTCTCCTCAACCGTCAGGGAAGGAACCCCGCTCCTTCCTGACAGCTCCTGCCCTGGATTTGCACCCCTGAACCCCCTGTGTCGCCCACTCCCCGGGAGCTGCTCTTCCCAGCTATGCCCAGGCTTCTGCGAGCACCTCCTATCTTCCACCTTCCCACACACTCTCACCTCTGCTACAGCCCCACGAAATAAGCAAAGTCCTGACGCTTATCATCTACGAGGGGCTGGCCGCAAGCTGCATCCGTTCTAGGGACAACATGATACTCTGTGGGCGAACGGGAAAGGCCATGAGCCGTTCCATACGCTGAAAGGTACTAGGCCTTATATGTCCCTGCTACTTTCTTGAACAATGCTAGAACTCCGTCTACAGATGCATACAAGATGCTCACCTCAACCCCTGCTAAATACTCTCACCATTGCTCCCATCCAGAGACGATGTCAACAGCTTCTGCAATATACAGCAAGTCTGGTGGAAAAAAAAAAACCAACAAGGTTCCATCTTCAATAAAGTCAGGAATTCCAAAACAATACAATGCACCTGGAATAAAATAAAAACCAAAACCATATTATTAACCAAAACCATATTATTAACCAAAACCATACTATTAACCAAAACCATACTATTAACCAAAACCATACATCTTGCCACCTCTGAACACCCAATACAAATTTACTAACCTTGGGGGAAAAAAAAAAAAAGCTGCATACAAGTGTGCTTTCTTCTACACATGCAGCTGAACCTTGACTGGTCCTGAAGCCCTTACCTTAACCAGACCCCGCTGCTTCTCTAAATATCAAAACAAGACTACCCAAAGAGCTTAGGCAGCTCAAAAGCTGCAGTCAGCTGCAGGAACAGGAGACCACCACCTCCAGAGAAGCCCAGCAGCAGAACGAGCTGCCTGAGGAGAGGTTGTAGCTCATATACCCCGGGCCCCGCCCACCACCCTTCCCACAACCCCCTGGAAAAGGGGAGGAGCGAACCACCAGAAGCCCGGGGAACAAAACCAGATCCCCGGGAACAAAACCAGAGCCCGTGAGAGAAAACAAAGGACCATGGGAACAAAACCAGCGCCCCGGGCACAAAAGCAGCGCCCCGGGGAACAAAACCAGCGGCCCCGGGGAACAAAACCAGCGGCCCCGGGGAACAAAACCAGCGGCCCCGGGGAACAAAACCAGCGGCCCCGGGGAACAAAACCAGCGGCCCCGGGGAACAAAACCAGCGGCCCCGGGGAACAATACCCGGGCCCGGGGAACAAAACCAGCGGCCCGGGGAACAAAACCAGCGGCCCGGGGAACAAAACCAGAGCAAGCGGGAGAAAACCAGCGCCCCGGGAACAAAACCAGCGCCCCGGGAACAAAACCAGCGCCCCGGGAACAAAACCAGCGCCCCGGGGAACAAAACCAGCGCCCCGGGGAACAAAACCAGAAAGCCCGGGAACAAAACCAGAGCCCCGGGAACAAAACCAGAGCCCCGGGAACAAAACCAGAGCCCGTGGGAGAAAACCAGCGCCCCGGGAACAAAACCAGCGCCCCGGGAACAAAACCAGCGCCCCGGGGAACAAAACCGAGGCCCGCGGGAGAAAACCAGCGCCCCGGGAACAAAACCAGCGCCCCGGGAACAAAACCAGCGCCCCGGGAACAAAACCAGCGCCCCGGGAACAAAACCAGCGCCTCGGGAACAAAACCGCGGCCCGCGGGAGAAAATCAGAGCCCAGGGAACAAAACCAGCGCCCCGGGGAACAAAACCAGCGCCCCGGGGAACAAAACCAGCGCCCCGGGGAACAAAACCAGCGCCCCGGGGAACAAAACCAGCGCCCCGGGGAACAAAACCAGCGCGCCCGGGAACAAAACCAGCGCGCCCGGGAACAAAACCAGCGCGCCCGGGAACAAAACCAGCGCGCCCGGGAACAAAACCAGCGCGCCCGGGAACAAAACCAGCGCGCCCGGGAACAAAACCAGAAAGCCCGGGAACAAAACCAGAGCCCCGGGAACAAAACCAGAGCCCCGGGAACAAAACCAGCGCCCCGGGGAACAAAACCAGCGCCCCGGGGAACAAAACCAGCGCCCCGGGGAACAAAACCGAGGCCCGCGGGAGAAAACCAGCGCCCCGGGAAAAAAAACAGCGCCCCGGGAAAAAAAACAGCGCCCCGGGAAAAAAACCAGGGCTCCTGGAACAAAACCAGCGCCTCGGGAACAAAACCGCGGCCCGCGGGAGAAAATCAGAGCCCAGGGAACAAAACCAGAGCCATGGGGAACAAAACCAGAGCCATGGGGAACAAAACCAGGGCCCCGGGAACAAAACCAGCGCCCCGGGGAACAACACCAGCGCCCCGGGGAACAACACCAGCGCCCCGGGGAACAACACCAGCGCCCCGGGGAACAACACCAGAGCAAGCGGGAGAAAACCAGAGCCCGGGGAACAAAAGCACAGCCCCGGGAACAAAATCAGAACCCCGGGAACAAATCCAGAGCCGCTGGAACAAAACCAGAGCCCCGGGAACAAAACCGCGGCCCGCAGGAGAAAACCAGTGCCCGGGGAACAAAACCAGTGCCCGGGGAACAAAACCAGTGCCCGGGGAACAAAACCAGAGCTCCGGGAACAAAACCGGGGCCCGGGGAACAAAACCGGGGCCCGGGGAACAAAACCGGGGCCCGCGGGAGAAAACCGGGGCCCCGGGGAACAAAACCGGGGCCCCGGGGAACAAAACCGGGGCCCGGGGAACAAAACCAGAGCTCCGGGAACAAAACCGGGGCCCGGGGAACAAAACCGGGGCCCGGGGAACAAAACCGGGGCCCGGGGAACAAAACCGGGGCCCGGGGGAGAAAACCGGGGCCCGGGGGAGAAAACCGGGGCCCCGGGGAACAAAACCGGGGCCCCGGGGAACAAAACCGGGGCCCGCGGGAGAAAACCGGGGCCCGGGGAACAAAACCGGGGCCCGGGGAACAAAACCGGGGCCCGGGGAACAAAACCGGGGCCCGGGGAACAAAACCGGGGCCCGGGGAACAAAACCGGGGCCCGCGGGAGAAAACCACGGCCCGGGGAACAAAACCGGGGCCCCGGGGAACAAAACCGGGGCCCCGGGGAACAAAACCGGGGCCCCGGGGAACAAAACCGGGGCCCCGGGGAACAAAACCGGGGCCCCGGGGAACAAAACCGGGGCCCCGGGGAACAAAACCGGGGCCCCGGGGAACAAAACCGGGGCCCCGGGGAACAAAACCGGGGCCCCGGGGAACAAAACCGGGGCCCCGGGGAACAAAACCGGGGCCCCGGGGAACAAAACCGGGGCCCCGGGGAACAAAACCGGGGCCCCGGGGAACAAAACCGGGGCCCCGGGGAACAAAACCGGGGCCCCGGGGAACAAAACCGGGGCCCCGGGGAACAAAACCGGGGCCCCGGGGAACAAAACCGGGGCCCCGGGGAACAAAACCGGGGCCCCGGGGAACAAAACCGGGGCCCCGGGGAACAAAACCGGGGCCCCGGGGAACAAAACCGGGGCCCCGGGGAACAAAACCGGGGCCCCGGGGAACAAAACCGGGGCCCCGGGGAACAAAACCGGGGCCCCGGGGAACAAAACCGGGGCCCCGGGGAACAAAACCAGCGCCCCGGGGAACAAAACCAGCGCCCCGGGGAACAAAACCGAGGCCCGCGGGAGAAAACCGGGGCGCGGGGAACAAAACCAGGGCGCGGGGAACAAAACCAGAGCAAGCGGGAGAAAACCAGCGCCCCGGGAAACAAAACCAGCGCCCCGGGGAACAAAGCCAGCGCCCCGGGGAACAAAGCCAGCGCCCCGGGGAACAAAGCCAGCGCCCCGGGGAACAAAGCCAGCGCCCCGGGGAAAAAAAACGGAGCCCCGGGGAAAAAAAACGGAGCCCCGGGGAAAAACCCAGAACTGCGGGAACCAATCCAGCGCCCCGGGGAAAAACCCAGAACTGCGGGAACCAATCCAGCGCCCCGGGAAACAAAACCAGCGCCCCGGGAAACAAAACCAGCGCCCCGGGAAACAAAACCAGCGCCCCGGGAAACAAAACCAGCGCCCCGGGAAACAAAACCAGCGCCCCGGGAAACAAAACCAGCGCCCCGGGAAACAAAACCAGCGCCCCGGGAAACAAAACCAGCGCCCCGGGAAACAAAACCAGCGCCCCGGGAAACAAAAGCCGGGCCCAAGGCTCATTACCCGAGCTCCGAACAGCGGAAGTGGCGCCCCGTGAGCAGCAGAACCGGCACCTAGAACCCCGCACCTAGAACCCCGCACCTAGAACCCCGCACCTAGAACCCCGCACCTAGAACCCCGCACCTAGAACCCCGCACCTAGAAACCCAGGAGCCTGCTGTGGGCACACCGGGACCCCCAGCAGCACCGCAAGAAGGCCCAGAAGCACCCCAAGACCCTCAGGACCATCCTCTGGGCACCCAGACACCCACGGGACCACCCCAAGAACCCCCGGCAGCACCCCAAAGGCAGCCGGTACAGACCTCAGAGTTCTGCACCATCTATTTGCATGGACCTTAACAGACCTCATGCTTTCCCACAGGAGACTTCTCTCACCTTCAGCCCTCTATCTTGTGATGCGCAGGCCCGGGCCGTTTACTCGGCGTCTCCCGTCACTTTGGGGTTCCTTTAGACTGGCTTTCGAGGATTCCTTTACAAGGGGAGCACACATAGGCTACACAGACTATAAGCAAGGGGAAAAGCAAGCACTTCAGTCACTACAATCATGCCTTACGCTAAGGGTATTTTGCATAGCCAGTGTCTTACCAACCCGACGACCAGCAGAAAGACGAACCATCCCTACATTCTCGGATCGTCTTGCGCCGCAAACTCAGCCCCAGCAGTCGGTAGGTGCCAGCTTTACGTGGGCGTCCCCACGGAGGCAACGCTGACCTCGCTGTACACCGGCCCACTGTTCTTCGGGAAAATCCCGGTATTCATACATTTGCCAAGGAAACGGGTTTCGACACACGTGGCCAGCGGGTGCCGAAACACGCCTCAATTGGCAACTCTCAACATAGGGAGCCTACGGCGCGTGCGCTCGCCGATCGAGCGCGCTGCACGAGCCGCAGCCACCCCGTCTATTGGTTCCTAGGCCTTGTTCACGCGACATATTACCATAGTCCAGCATTTACGTATTAACCTATACTCAAGCCAACAGCAAAAGGTAACAAAGCAAGCAAAATTATACCTTGTACTTTATATTTCTTCGTTATGGCACGTCTTCCACGTCCTCCACGTCCTCCCCTAACATTTTCTCAACCTTCCTTCTCCTTCTGTATTCAGCATTTTCACACAATAGACCATGAACCGTCTGTTTTCTATGCTGACTGCCGTTTTCTTAGCTATCTATTTCTCACCCAGCGTCCAGCCACGGACCAAAAGCCCATCTTTTAACCCTTCCGTATACATGTGTATCTCCCGTCAGCTGCGGACAGACTAAAACAGAACAGACCTCATCGATACCCAAATCCAACTGCAAAACCCACCTCAGTAAGGCTCGTGAACACACCTCCCTTTCCCAACCAAAAGGTCCCCTGGTCCCAAAAGTTTAGAAACCCCTTCTCTTCTCCTCAACCGTCAGGGAAGGAACCCCGCTCCTTCCTGACAGCTCCTGCCCTGGATTTGCACCCCTGAACCCCCTGTGTCGCCCACTCCCCGGGAGCTGCTCTTCCCAGCTATGCCCAGGCTTCTGCGAGCACCTCCTATCTTCCACCTTCCCACACACTCTCACCTCTGCTACAGCCCCACGAAATAAGCAAAGTCCTGACGCTTATCATCTACGAGGGGCTGGCCGCAAGCTGCATCCGTTCTAGGGACAACATGATACTCTGTGGGCGAACGGGAAAGGCCATGAGCCGTTCCATACGCTGAAAGGTACTAGGCCTTATATGTCCCTGCTACTTTCTTGAACAATGCTAGAACTCCGTCTACAGATGCATACAAGATGCTCACCTCAACCCCTGCTAAATACTCTCACCATTGCTCCCATCCAGAGACGATGTCAACAGCTTCTGCAATATACAGCAAGTCTGGTGGAAAAAAAAAAACCAACAAGGTTCCATCTTCAATAAAGTCAGGAATTCCAAAACAATACAATGCACCTGGAATAAAATAAAAACCAAAACCATATTATTAACCAAAACCATATTATTAACCAAAACCATACTATTAACCAAAACCATACTATTAACCAAAACCATACATCTTGCCACCTCTGAACACCCAATACAAATTTACTAACCTTGGGGGAAAAAAAAAAAAAGCTGCATACAAGTGTGCTTTCTTCTACACATGCAGCTGAACCTTGACTGGTCCTGAAGCCCTTACCTTAACCAGACCCCGCTGCTTCTCTAAATATCAAAACAAGACTACCCAAAGAGCTTAGGCAGCTCAAAAGCTGCAGTCAGCTGCAGGAACAGGAGACCACCACCTCCAGAGAAGCCCAGCAGCAGAACGAGCTGCCTGAGGAGAGGTTGTAGCTCATATACCCCGGGCCCCGCCCACCACCCTTCCCACAACCCCCTGGAAAAGGGGAGGAGCGAACCACCAGAAGCCCGGGGAACAAAACCAGATCCCCGGGAACAAAACCAGAGCCCGTGAGAGAAAACAAAGGACCATGGGAACAAAACCAGCGCCCCGGGCACAAAAGCAGCGCCCCGGGGAACAAAACCAGCGGCCCCGGGGAACAAAACCAGCGGCCCCGGGGAACAAAACCAGCGGCCCCGGGGAACAAAACCAGCGGCCCCGGGGAACAAAACCAGCGGCCCCGGGGAACAATACCCGGGCCCGGGGAACAAAACCAGCGGCCCGGGGAACAAAACCAGCGGCCCGGGGAACAAAACCAGAGCAAGCGGGAGAAAACCAGCGCCCCGGGAACAAAACCAGCGCCCCGGGAACAAAACCAGCGCCCCGGGAACAAAACCAGCGCCCCGGGAACAAAACCAGCGCCCCGGGGAACAAAACCAGCGCCCCGGGGAACAAAACCAGAAAGCCCGGGAACAAAACCAGAGCCCCGGGAACAAAACCAGAGCCCCGGGAACAAAACCAGAGCCCGTGGGAGAAAACCAGCGCCCCGGGAACAAAACCAGCGCCCCGGGAACAAAACCAGCGCCCCGGGGAACAAAACCGAGGCCCGCGGGAGAAAACCAGCGCCCCGGGAACAAAACCAGCGCCCCGGGAACAAAACCAGCGCCCCGGGAACAAAACCAGCGCCCCGGGAACAAAACCGCGGCCCGCGGGAGAAAATCAGAGCCCAGGGAACAAAACCAGCGCCCCGGGGAACAAAACCAGCGCCCCGGGGAACAAAACCAGCGCCCCGGGGAACAAAACCAGCGCCCCGGGGAACAAAACCAGCGCCCCGGGGAACAAAACCAGCGCCCCGGGGAACAAAACCAGCGCGCCCGGGAACAAAACCAGCGCGCCCGGGAACAAAACCAGCGCGCCCGGGAACAAAACCAGCGCGCCCGGGAACAAAACCAGAAAGCCCGGGAACAAAACCAGAGCCCCGGGGAACAAAACCAGCGCCCCGGGGAACAAAACCAGCGCCCCGGGGAACAAAACCGAGGCCCGCGGGAGAAAACCAGCGCCCCGGGAAAAAAAACAGCGCCCCGGGAAAAAAAACAGCGCCCCGGGAAAAAAACCAGGGCTCCTGGAACAAAACCAGCGCCTCGGGAACAAAACCGCGGCCCGCGGGAGAAAATCAGAGCCCAGGGAACAAAACCGGGGCCCCGGGGAACAAAACCGGGGCCCCGGGGAACAAAACCGGGGCCCCGGGGAACAAAACCGGGGCCCCGGGGAACAAAACCGGGGCCCCGGGGAACAAAACCGGGGCCCCGGGGAACAAAACCGGGGCCCCGGGGAACAAAACCGGGGCCCCGGGGAACAAAACCGGGGCCCCGGGGAACAAAACCGGGGCCCCGGGGAACAAAACCGGGGCCCCGGGGAACAAAACCGGGGCCCCGGGGAACAAAACCGGGGCCCCGGGGAACAAAACCGGGGCCCCGGGGAACAAAACCGGGGCCCCGGGGAACAAAACCGGGGCCCCGGGGAACAAAACCGGGGCCCCGGGGAACAAAACCGGGGCCCCGGGGAACAAAACCGGGGCCCCGGGGAACAAAACCGGGGCCCCGGGGAACAAAACCGGGGCCCCGGGGAACAAAACCGGGGCCCCGGGGAACAAAACCGGGGCCCCGGGGAACAAAACCGGGGCCCCGGGGAACAAAACCGGGGCCCCGGGGAACAAAACCGGGGCCCCGGGGAACAAAACCGGGGCCCCGGGGAACAAAACCGGGGCCCCGGGGAACAAAACCGGGGCCCCGGGGAACAAAACCGGGGCCCCGGGGAACAAAACCGGGGCCCCGGGGAACAAAACCGGGGCCCCGGGGAACAAAACCGGGGCCCCGGGGAACAAAACCGGGGCCCCGGGGAACAAAACCGGGGCCCCGGGGAACAAAACCGGGGCCCCGGGGAACAAAACCGGGGCCCCGGGGAACAAAACCGGGGCCCCGGGGAACAAAACCGGGGCCCCGGGGAACAAAACCGGGGCCCCGGGGAACAAAACCGGGGCCCCGGGGAACAAAACCGGGGCCCCGGGGAACAAAACCGGGGCCCCGGGGAACAAAACCGGGGCCCCGGGGAACAAAACCGGGGCCCCGGGGAACAAAACCGGGGCCCCGGGGAACAAAACCGGGGCCCCGGGGAACAAAACCGGGGCCCCGGGGAACAAAACCGGGGCCCCGGGGAACAAAACCGGGGCCCCGGGGAACAAAACCGGGGCCCCGGGGAACAAAACCGGGGCCCCGGGGAACAAAACCGGGGCCCCGGGGAACAAAACCGGGGCCCCGGGGAACAAAACCGGGGCCCCGGGGAACAAAACCGGGGCCCCGGGGAACAAAACCGGGGCCCCGGGGAACAAAACCGGGGCCCCGGGGAACAAAACCGGGGCCCCGGGGAACAAAACCGGGGCCCCGGGGAACAAAACCGGGGCCCCGGGGAACAAAACCGGGGCCCCGGGGAACAAAACCGGGGCCCCGGGGAACAAAACCGGGGCCCCGGGGAACAAAACCGGGGCCCCGGGGAACAAAACCGGGGCCCCGGGGAACAAAACCGGGGCCCCGGGGAACAAAACCGGGGCCCCGGGGAACAAAACCGGGGCCCCGGGGAACAAAACCGGGGCCCCGGGGAACAAAACCGGGGCCCCGGGGAACAAAACCGGGGCCCCGGGGAACAAAACCGGGGCCCCGGGGAACAAAACCGGGGCCCCGGGGAACAAAACCGGGGCCCCGGGGAACAAAACCGGGGCCCCGGGGAACAAAACCGGGGCCCCGGGGAACAAAACCGGGGCCCCGGGGAACAAAACCGGGGCCCCGGGGAACAAAACCGGGGCCCCGGGGAACAAAACCGGGGCCCCGGGGAACAAAACCGGGGCCCCGGGGAACAAAACCGGGGCCCCGGGGAACAAAACCGGGGCCCCGGGGAACAAAACCGGGGCCCCGGGGAACAAAACCGGGGCCCCGGGGAACAAAACCGGGGCCCCGGGGAACAAAACCGGGGCCCCGGGGAACAAAACCGGGGCCCCGGGGAACAAAACCGGGGCCCCGGGGAACAAAACCGGGGCCCCGGGGAACAAAACCGGGGCCCCGGGGAACAAAACCGGGGCCCCGGGGAACAAAACCGGGGCCCCGGGGAACAAAACCGGGGCCCCGGGGAACAAAACCGGGGCCCCGGGGAACAAAACCGGGGCCCCGGGGAACAAAACCGGGGCCCCGGGGAACAAAACCGGGGCCCCGGGGAACAAAACCGGGGCCCCGGGGAACAAAACCGGGGCCCCGGGGAACAAAACCGGGGCCCCGGGGAACAAAACCGGGGCCCCGGGGAACAAAACCGGGGCCCCGGGGAACAAAACCGGGGCCCCGGGGAACAAAACCGGGGCCCCGGGGAACAAAACCGGGGCCCCGGGGAACAAAACCGGGGCCCCGGGGAACAAAACCGGGGCCCCGGGGAACAAAACCGGGGCCCCGGGGAACAAAACCGGGGCCCCGGGGAACAAAACCGGGGCCCCGGGGAACAAAACCGGGGCCCCGGGGAACAAAACCGGGGCCCCGGGGAACAAAACCGGGGCCCCGGGGAACAAAACCGGGGCCCCGGGGAACAAAACCGGGGCCCCGGGGAACAAAACCGGGGCCCCGGGGAACAAAACCGGGGCCCCGGGGAACAAAACCGGGGCCCCGGGGAACAAAACCGGGGCCCCGGGGAACAAAACCGGGGCCCCGGGGAACAAAACCGGGGCCCCGGGGAACAAAACCGGGGCCCCGGGGAACAAAACCGGGGCCCCGGGGAACAAAACCGGGGCCCCGGGGAACAAAACCGGGGCCCCGGGGAACAAAACCGGGGCCCCGGGGAACAAAACCGGGGCCCCGGGGAACAAAACCGGGGCCCCGGGGAACAAAACCGGGGCCCCGGGGAACAAAACCGGGGCCCCGGGGAACAAAACCAGGGGCCCGGGGAACAAAACCAGGGGCCCGGGGAACAAAACCAGGGGCCCGGGGAACAAAACCAGGGGCCCGGGGAACAAAACCAGGGGCCCGGGGAACAAAACCAGGGGCCCGGGGAACAAAACCAGGGGCCCGGGGAACAAAACCAGGGGCCCGGGGAACAAAACCAGGGGCCCGGGGAACAAAACCAGGGGCCCGGGGAACAAAACCAGGGGCCCGGGGAACAAAACCAGGGGCCCGGGGAACAAAACCAGGGCCCCGGGGAACAAAACCAGGGCCCCGGGGAACAAAACCAGGGCCCCGGGGAACAAAACCAGGGCCCCGGGGAACAAAACCAGGGCCCCGGGGAACAAAACCAGGGCCCCGGGGAACAAAACCAGGGCCCCGGGGAACAAAACCAGGGGCCCGGGGAACAAAACCAGGGGCCCGGGGAACAAAACCAGGGGCCCGGGGAACAAAACCAGGGGCCCGGGGAACAAAACCAGGGGCCCGGGGAACAAAACCAGGGGCCCGCGGGAGAAAACCAGGGCCCGCGGGAGAAAACCAGGGCCCGGGGAACAAAACCAGCGCCCCGGGAACAAAACCAGCGCCCCGGGAACAAAAATGAGGCCCGCGGGAGAAAACCAGGACCCCGGGAACAAAACCAGCGCCCCGGGAACAAAACCAGCGCCCGTGGGAGAAAACCAGCGCCCCGGGAACAAAACCAGCGCCCCGGGAACAAAACCAGCGCCCCGGGAACAAAACCGAGGCCCGCAGGAGAAAACCACGGCCCGGGGAACAAAACCGGGGCCCCGGGGAACAAAACCGGGGCCCGCGGTTGAAAACCAGGGCCCGGGGAACAAAACCCGGGCCCGGGGAACAAAACCCGGGCCCGGGGAACAAAACCCGGGCCCGGGGAACAAAACCCGGGCCCCGGGGAACAAAACCCGGGCCCCGGGGAACAAAACCAGCGCCCCGGGGAACAAAACCAGCGCCCCGGGGAACAAAACCAGGGGCCCGGGGAACAAAACCAGGGGCCCGGGGAACAAAACCAGGGGCCCGGGGAACAAAACCAGGGGCCCGCGGGAGAAAACCAGGGGCCCGCGGGAGAAAACCAGGGCCCGGGGAACAAAACCAGCGCCCCGGGGAACAAAACCAGCGCCCCGGGAACAAAAATGAGGCCCGCGGGAGAAAACCAGGACCCCGGGAACAAAACCAGCGCCCCGGGAACAAAACCAGCGCCCGTGGGAGAAAACCAGCGCCCCGGGAACAAAACCAGCGCCCCGGGAACAAAACCAGCGCCCCGGGAACAAAACCGAGGCCCGCAGGAGAAAACCACGGCCCGGGGAACAAAACCGGGGCCCCGGGGAACAAAACCGGGGCCCGCGGTTGAAAACCAGGGCCCGGGGAACAAAACCCGGGCCCGGGGAACAAAACCCGGGCCCGGGGAACAAAACCAGCGCCCCGGGGAACAAAACCAGCGCCCCGGGGAACAAAACCAGCGCCCCGGGGAACAAAACCAGCGCCCCGGGGAACAAAACCAGCGCCCCGGGGAACAAAACCAGCGCCCCGGGGAACAAAACCAGCGCCCCGGGGAACAAAACCAGCGCCCCGGGGAACAAAACCAGCGCCCCGGGGAACAAAACCAGCGCCCCGGGGAACAAAACCAGCGCCCCGGGGAACAAAACCGAGGCCCGCGGGAGAAAACCGGGGCGCGGGGAACAAAACCAGGGCGCGGGGAACAAAACCAGAGCAAGCGGGAGAAAACCAGCGCCCCGGGAAACAAAACCAGCGCCCCGGGGAACAAAGCCAGCGCCCCGGGGAACAAAGCCAGCGCCCCGGGGAAAAAAAACGGAGCCCCGGGGAAAAACCCAGAACTGCGGGAACCAATCCAGCGCCCCGGGGAAAAACCCAGAACTGCGGGAACCAATCCAGCGCCCCGGGAAACAAAACCAGCGCCCCGGGAAACAAAACCAGCGCCCCGGGAAACAAAACCAGCGCCCCGGGAAACAAAACCAGCGCCCCGGGAAACAAAACCAGCGCCCCGGGAAACAAAACCAGCGCCCCGGGAAACAAAACCAGCGCCCCGGGAAACAAAAGCCGGGCCCAAGGCTCATTACCCGAGCTCCGAACAGCGGAAGTGGCGCCCCGTGAGCAGCAGAACCGGCACCTAGAACCCCGCACCTAGAACCCCGCACCTAGAACCCCGCACCTAGAACCCCGCACCTAGAACCCCGCACCTAGAACCCCGCACCTAGAACCCCGCACCTAGAACCCCGCACCTAGAACCCCGCACCTAGAAACCCAGGAGCCTGCTGTGGGCACACCGGGACCCCCAGCAGCACCGCAAGAAGGCCCAGAAGCACCCCAAGACCCTCAGGACCATCCTCTGGGCACCCAGACACCCACGGGACCACCCCAAGAACCCCCGGCAGCACCCCAAAGGCAGCCGGTACAGACCTCAGAGTTCTGCACCATCTATTTGCATGGACCTTAACAGACCTCATGCTTTCCCACAGGAGACTTCTCTCACCTTCAGCCCTCTATCTTGTGATGCGCAGGCCCGGGCCGTTTACTCGGCGTCTCCCGTCACTTTGGGGTTCCTTTAGACTGGCTTTCGAGGATTCCTTTACAAGGGGAGCACACATAGGCTACACAGACTATAAGCAAGGGGAAAAGCAAGCACTTCAGTCACTACAATCATGCCTTACGCTAAGGGTATTTTGCATAGCCAGTGTCTTACCAACCCGACGACCAGCAGAAAGACGAACCATCCCTACATTCTCGGATCGTCTTGCGCCGCAAACTCAGCCCCAGCAGTCGGTAGGTGCCAGCTTTACGTGGGCGTCCCCACGGAGGCAACGCTGACCTCGCTGTACACCGGCCCACTGTTCTTCGGGAAAATCCCGGTATTCATACATTTGCCAAGGAAACGGGTTTCGACACACGTGGCCAGCGGGTGCCGAAACACGCCTCAATTGGCAACTCTCAACATAGGGAGCCTACGGCGCGTGCGCTCGCCGATCGAGCGCGCTGCACGAGCCGCAGCCACCCCGTCTATTGGTTCCTAGGCCTTGTTCACGCGACATATTACCATAGTCCAGCATTTACGTATTAACCTATACTCAAGCCAACAGCAAAAGGTAACAAAGCAAGCAAAATTATACCTTGTACTTTATATTTCTTCGTTATGGCACGTCTTCCACGTCCTCCACGTCCTCCCCTAACATTTTCTCAACCTTCCTTCTCCTTCTGTATTCAGCATTTTCACACAATAGACCATGAACCGTCTGTTTTCTATGCTGACTGCCGTTTTCTTAGCTATCTATTTCTCACCCAGCGTCCAGCCACGGACCAAAAGCCCATCTTTTAACCCTTCCGTATACATGTGTATCTCCCGTCAGCTGCGGACAGACTAAAACAGAACAGACCTCATCGATACCCAAATCCAACTGCAAAACCCACCTCAGTAAGGCTCGTGAACACACCTCCCTTTCCCAACCAAAAGGTCCCCTGGTCCCAAAAGTTTAGAAACCCCTTCTCTTCTCCTCAACCGTCAGGGAAGGAACCCCACTCCTTCCTGACAGCTCCTGCCCTGGATTTGCACCCCTGAACCCCCTGTGTCGCCCACTCCCCGGGAGCTGCTCTTCCCAGCTATGCCCAGGCTTCTGCGAGCACCTCCTATCTTCCACCTTCCCACACACTCTCACCTCTGCTACAGCCCCACGAAATAAGCAAAGTCCTGACGCTTATCATCTACGAGGGGCTGGCCGCAAGCTGCATCCGTTCTAGGGACAACATGATACTCTGTGGGCGAACGGGAAAGGCCATGAGCCGTTCCATACGCTGAAAGGTACTAGGCCTTATATGTCCCTGCTACTTTCTTGAACAATGCTAGAACTCCGTCTACAGATGCATACAAGATGCTCACCTCAACCCCTGCTAAATACTCTCACCATTGCTCCCATCCAGAGACGATGTCAACAGCTTCTGCAATATACAGCAAGTCTGGTGGAAAAAAAAAAACCAACAAGGTTCCATCTTCAATAAAGTCAGGAATTCCAAAACAATACAATGCACCTGGAATAAAATAAAAACCAAAACCATATTATTAACCAAAACCATATTATTAACCAAAACCATATTATTAACCAAAACCATATTATTAACCAAAACCATACATCTTGCCACCTCTGAACACCCAATACAAATTTACTAACCTTGGGGGGAAAAAAAAAAAAGCTGCATACAAGTGTGCTTTCTTCTACACATGCAGCTGAACCTTGACTGGTCCTGAAGCCCTTACCTTAACCAGACCCCGCTGCTTCTCTAAATATCAAAACAAGACTACCCAAAGAGCTTAGGCAGCTCAAAAGCTGCAGTCAGCTGCAGGAACAGCAGACCACCACCTCCAGAGAAGCCCAGCAGCAGAATGAGCTGCCTGAGGAGAGGCTGTAGCTCATATACCCCGGGCCCCGCCCACCACCCTTCCCACAATCCCCTGGCAAAGGGGAGGAGCGAACCACCAGAAGCCCGGGGAACAAAACCAGAGCCCCGGGAACAAAACCAGAGCCCGTGAGAGAAAACAAAGGACCATGGGAACAAAACCAGGACCCGGGGAACAAAACCAGGACCCGGGGAACAAAACCAGCGCCCCGGGGAACAAAACCAGCGCCCCGGGGAACAAACCTGAGGCCCGCGGGAGAAAACCAGCGCCCCGGGAACAATACCAGAGCCCGTGGGAGAAAACCAGCGCCCCGGGAACAAAACCAGGAGCCGGGGAACAAAACCCCGGGCCCCGGGAACAAAACCCCGGGCCCGTGAGAGAAAACCAGCGCCTCGGGAAAAAAACCGCGTCCCGCGGGAGAAAACCAGAGCCCGGGGAAAAAAACCGAGGCCCCGGGGAAAAAAACCGAGGCCCCCGGGAACAAACCCGAGGCCCCCGGGAACAAACCCGAGGCCCCCGGGAACAAACCCGAGGCCCCCGGGAACAAACCCGAGGCCCCCGGGAACAAACCCGAGGCCCCCGGGAACAAACCCGAGGCCCCGGGGAACAAACCCGAGGCCCCGGGGAACAAACCCGAGGCCCCGGGGAACAAACCCAGCGCCCCGGGGAACAAACCCAGCGCCCCGGGGAACAAACCCAGCGCCCCGGGGAACAAACCCAGCGCCCCGGGGAACAAACCCAGCGCCCCGGGGAACAAACCCAGCGCCCGAGGCTCATTACCCGAGCTCCGAACAGCGGAAGTGGCGCCCCGTGAGCAGCAGAATCGGCACCTAGAACCGGCACCTAGAACCGGCACCTAGAAACCCCAGAAGCCTGCTGTGGGCACACCGGGACCCCCAGCAGCACCGCAAGAAGGCCCAGAAGCACCCCAAGACGCCCAGAAGCATCCTCTGGCCACCCCGACAACCCCAGGAGCACCCCGTGGGCACACAGGGACTCCCAGACCATCCAGAACCCCCACAAGCACCCCAAGACCCCCACGAGCACCCCGTGGGCATCCAGAGACCCCCCAGAGCACAACAAGAACCCCCAGAAGCACCCCAAGACCCTCAGGACCATCCTCTGGGCACCCAGACACCCACGGGACCACCCCAAGAACCCCCGGCAGCACCCCAAAGGCAGCCGGTACAGACCTCAGAGTTCTGCACCATCTATTTGCATGGACCTTAACAGACCTCATGCTTTCCCACAGGAGACTTCTCTCACCTTCAGGCCTCTATCTTGTGATGCGCAGGCCCGGGCCGTTTACTCGGCGTCTCCCGTCACTTTGGGGTTCCTTTAGACTGGCTTTCGAGGATTCCTTTAGCAGGGGAGCACACATAGGCTACACAGACTATAAGCAAGGGGAAAAGCAAGCACTTCAGTCACTACAATCATGCCTTACGCTAAGGGTATTTTGCAAAGCCAGTGTCTTACCAACCCGACGACCAGCAGAAAGACGAACCATCCCTACATTCTCGGATCGTCTTGCGCCGCAAACTCAGCCCCAGCAGTCGGTAGGTGCCAGCTTTACGTGGGCGTCCCCACGGAGGCAACGCTGACCTCGCTGTACACCGGCCCACTGTTCTTCGGGAAAATCCCGGTATTTATACATTTGCCAAGGAAACGGGTTTCGACACACGTGGCCAGCGGGTGCCGAAACACGCCTCAATTGGCAACTCTCAACATAGGGAGCCTACGGCGCGTGCGCTCGCCGATCGAGCGCGCTGCACGAGCCGCAGCCACCCCGTCTATTGGTTCCTAGGCCTTGTTCACGCGACATATTACCATAGTCCAGCATTTACGTATTAACCTATACTCAAGCCAACAGCAAAAGGTAACAAAGCAAGCAAAATTATACCTTGTACTTTATATTTCTTCGTTATGGCACGTCTTCCACGTCCTCCACGTCCTCCCCTAACATTTTCTCAACCTTCCTTCTCCTTCTGTATTCAGCATTTTCACACAATAGACCATGAACCGTCTGTTTTCTATGCTGACTGCCGTTTTCTTAGCTATCTATTTCTCACCCAGCGTCCAGCCACGGACCAAAAGCCCATCTTTTAACCCTTCCGTATACATGTGTATCTCCCGTCAGCTGCGGACAGACTAAAACAGAACAGACCTCATCGATACCCAAATCCAACTGCAAAACCCACCTCAGTAAGGCTCGTGAACACACCTCCCTTTCCCAACCAAAAGGTCCCCTGGTCCCAAAAGTTTAGAAACCCCTTCTCTTCTCCTCAACCGTCAGGGAAGGAACCCCGCTCCTTCCTGACAGCTCCTGCCCTGGATTTGCACCCCTGAACCCCCTGTGTCGCCCGCTCCCCGGGAGCTGCTCTTCCCAGCTATGCCCAGGCTTCTGCGAGCACCTCCTATCTTCCACCTTCCCACACACTCTCACCTCTGCTACAGCCCCACGAAATAAGCAAAGTCCTGACGCTTATCATCTACGAGGGGCTGGCCGCAAGCTGCATCCGTTCTAGGGACAACATGATACTCTGTGGGTGAACGGGAAAGGCCATGAGCCGTTCCATACGCTGAAAGGTACTAGGCCTTATATGTCCCTGCTACTTTCTTGAACAATGCTAGAACTCCGTCTACAGATGCATACAAGATGCTCACCTCAACCCCTGCTAAATACTCTCACCATTGCTCCCATCCAGAGACGATGTCAACAGCTTCTGCAATATACAGCAAGTCTGGTGGAAAAAAAAAAACCAACAAGGTTCCATCTTCAATAAAGTCAGGAATTCCAAAACAATACAATGCACCTGGAATAAAATAAAAACCAAAACCATATTATTAACCAAAACCATATTATTAACCAAAACCATACATCTTGCCACCTCTGAACACCCAATACAAATTCACTGACCTTGGGGGGAAAAAAAAAAAAGCTGCATACAAGTGTGCTTTCTTCTACACATGCAGCTGAACCTTGACTGGTCCTGAAGCCCTTACCTTAACCAGACCCCGCTGCTTCTCTAAATATCAAAACAAGACTACCCAAAGAGCTTAGGCAGCTCAAAAGCTGCAGTCAGCTGCAGGAACAGCAGACCACCACCTCCAGAGAAGCCCAGCAGCAGAACGAGCTGCCTGAGGAGAGGTTGTAGCTCATATACCCCGGGCCCCGCCCACCACCCTTCCCACAACCCCCTGGCAAAGGGGAGGAGCGAACCACCAGAAGCCCGGGGAACAAAACCAGAGCCCCGGGAACAAAACCAGAGCCCGTGAGAGAAAACAAAGGACCATGGGAACAAAACCAGGACCCGGGGAACAAAACCAGGACCCGGGGAACAAAACCAGCGCCCCGGGGAGAAAACCAGAGCCCCGGGGAACAAAACCAGAGCCCCGGGGAACAAAACCCGAGCCCCGGGGAACAAAACCCGAGCCCCGGGAACAAAACCGAGGCCCACGGGAGAAAACCAGCGCCCCGGGAACAAAACCAGCGCCCCGGGAACAAAACCAGAGCAAGCGGGAGAAAACCAGAGCCCGGGGAACAAAACCAGAGCCCCGGGAACAAAATCAGAACCCCGGGAACAAATCCAGAGCCGCGGGAATAAAACCAGAGCACCGGGAACAGAACCGCGGCCCGCGGGAGAAAACCAGTGCCCGCGGAACAAAACCAGTGCCCGCGGAACAAAACCAGTGCCCGGGGAACAAAACCAGAGCTCCGGGGAACAAAACCAGGGCCCAGGGAACAAAACCAGGGCCCCGGGAACAAAACCAGGGCCCGTGGGAGAAAACCAGGGCCCCGGGAACAAAACCAGCGCCCCGGGAACAAAACCAGGGCTCCTGGAACAAAACCAGCGCCTCGGGAACAAAACCGCGGCCCGCGGGAGAAAACCAGAGCCCAGGGAACAAAACCAGAGCCCGGGGAACAAAACCAGGGGCCGGGGAACAAAACCAGCGCCCCGGGGAACAAAACCAGCGCCCCGGGGAACAAAACCCGAGCCCAGGGAACAAAACCCGAGCCCCGGGAACAAAACCGAGGCCCGCAGGAGAAAACCAGCGACCCGGGAACAAAACCAGCGCCCCGGGAACAAAACCAGCGCCCCGGGAACAAAACCAGAGCAAGCGGGATAAAACCAGAGCCCGGGGAACAAAACCAGAGCCCCGGGAACAAAATCAGGACCCCGGGAACAAATCCAGAGCCGCGGAAATAAAACCAGAGCACCGGGAACAGAACCGCGGCCCGCGGGAGAAAACCAGAGCCCAGGGAACAAAACCAGTGCCCGCGGAACAAAACCAGTGCCCGCGGAACAAAACCAGAGCTCCGGGGAACAATACCAGGGCCCCGGGAACAAAACCAGGGCCCCGGGAACAAAACCAGGGCCCCGGGAACAAAACCTGGGCCCCGGGAACAAAACCTGGGCCCGTGGGAGAAAACCAGCGCCCCGGGAACAAAACCAGCGCCCCGGGGAACAAAACCAGGGCTCCTGGAACAAAACCAGGGCTCCTGGAACAAAACCAGCGCCTCGGGAACAAAACCGCGGCCCGCGGGAGAAAACCAGAGCCATGGGGAACAAAACCAGAGCCATGGGGAACAAAACCAGAGCCCCGGGGAACAAAACCAGCGCCCCGGGGCACAAAACCAGCGCCCCGGGGAACAAAACCAGCGCCCCGGGGAACAAAACCAGCGCCCCGGGGAACAAAACCAGAGCCCGGGGAACAAAACCAGGGCCCGGGGAACAAAACCAGCGCCCCGGGGAACAAAACCAAGGCCCCGGGGAACAAAACCAGGGCCCCGGGGAACAAAACCAGGGCCCCGGGAAAAAAACCAGGGCCCTGGGAAAAAAACCAGGGCCCCAGGAAAAAAACCGCGGCCCGCGGGACAAAACCAGAGCCCTGGGGGACAAAACCAGGGCCCCGGGAACAAAACCAGCGCCCCGGGAACAAAACCAGCGCCCCGGGGACCAAAACCAGCGCCCCGGGGACCAAAACCAGCGCCCCGGGGACCAAAACCAGCGCCCCGGGGAGAAAACCAGAGCCCCGGGGAGAAAACCAGAGCCCCGAGAACAAAACCAGAGCCCCCGGGAACAAAACCAGAGCCCCCGGGAACAAAACCAGAGCCCCGGGAACAAAACCAGAGCCCGTAGGAGAAAACCAGCGCCCCGGGAACAAAACCAGAGCCCCGGGCAGAAAAACAGAGCAAGCGGGACAAAACCAGAGCCCGGGGAACAAAACCACAGCCCCGGGAACAAAATCAGAACCCCGGGAACAAATCCAGAGCCGCTGGAACAAAACCAGAGCCCCGGGAACAAAACCGCGGCCTGCAGGAGAAAACCAGAGCCCGGGGAACAAAACCAGGGCCCCGGGGAACAAAACCAGCACCCCGGGGAACAAAACCAGCGCCCCGGGAACAAAACCTCGGCCCGCGGGAGAAAATCAGAGCCCAGGGAACAAAACCAGAGCCACGGGGAAAAAAACCAGAGCCCGGGGAACAAAACCAGAGCCCCAGGAACAAAACCAGAGCCCCGGGAACAAAACTGAGGCCCGCGGGAGAAAACCAGCGCCCCGGGAACAAAACCAGCGCCCCGGGAACAAAACCAGCGCCCCGGGAACAAAACAAGGGGCCGGGGAACAAAACCAGGGGCCGGGGAACAAAACCAGGGGCCGGGGAACAAAACCAGCGCCCGTGGGAGAAAACCAGCGCCCCGGGAACGAAACCAGCGCCCCGGCAACAAAACCACGGCCCGCGGGAGAAAATCAGAGCTCAGGGAACAAAACCACAGCCACGGGGAAAAAAACCAGAGCCCGGGGAACAAAACCAGAGCCCCGGGAACAAAACCAGAGCCCCGGGAACAAACCTGAGTCCCGCGGGAGAAAACCAGCACCCTGGGAACAAAACCAGCGCCCCGGGAACAAAACCAGCGCCCCGGGAACAAAACCAGCGCCCGTGGGAGAAAACCAGCGCCCCGGGAACAAAACCAGCGCCCCGGGAACAAAACCAGGGCTCCTGGAACAAAACCAGCGCCTCGGGAACAAAACCGCGGCCCGCGGGAGAAAACCAGAGCCCAGGGAACAAAACCAGAGCCCGGGGAACAAAACCAGGGGCCGGGGAACAAAACCAGCGCCCCGGGGAACAAAACCAGCGCCCCGGGGAACAAAACCCGAGCCCAGGGAACAAAACCCGAGCCCCGGGAACAAAACCGAGGCCCGCAGGAGAAAACCAGCGACCCGGGAACAAAACCAGCGCCCCGGGAACAAAACCAGCGCCCCGGGAACAAAACCAGGGCCCCGGGAACAAAACCTGGGCCCCGGGAACAAAACCTGGGCCCGTGGGAGAAAACCAGCGCCCCGGGAACAAAACCAGCGCCCCGGGGAACAAAACCAGGGCTCCTGGAACAAAACCAGGGCTCCTGGAACAAAACCAGCGCCTCGGGAACAAAACCGCGGCCCGCGGGAGAAAACCAGAGCCATGGGGAACAAAACCAGAGCCATGGGGAACAAAACCAGAGCCCCGGGGAACAAAACCAGCGCCCCGGGGCACAAAACCAGCGCCCCGGGGAACAAAACCAGCGCCCCGGGGAACAAAACCAGCGCCCCGGGGAACAAAACCAGAGCCCGGGGAACAAAACCAGGGCCCGGGGAACAAAACCAGCGCCCCGGGGAACAAAACCAAGGCCCCGGGGAACAAAACCAGGGCCCCGGGGAACAAAACCAGGGCCCCGGGAAAAAAACCAGGGCCCCGGGAAAAAAACCAGGGCCCCAGGAAAAAAACCGCGGCCCGCGGGACAAAACCAGAGCCCTGGGGGACAAAACCAGGGCCCCGGGAACAAAACCAGGGCCCCGGGAACAAAACCAGCGCCCCGGGAACAAAACCAGCGCCCCGGGGACCAAAACCAGCGCCCCGGGGACCAAAACCAGCGCCCCGGGGACCAAAACCAGCGCCCCGGGGACCAAAACCAGCGCCCCGGGGAGAAAACCAGAGCCCCGGGGAGAAAACCAGAGCCCCGAGAACAAAACCAGAGCCCCCGGGAACAAAACCAGAGCCCCCGGGAACAAAACCAGAGCCCCGGGAACAAAACCAGAGCCCGTAGGAGAAAACCAGCGCCCCGGGAACAAAACCAGAGCCCCGGGCAGAAAAACAGAGCAAGCGGGACAAAACCAGAGCCCGGGGAACAAAACCACAGCCCCGGGAACAAAATCAGAACCCCGGGAACAAATCCAGAGCCGCTGGAACAAAACCAGAGCCCCGGGAACAAAACCGCGGCCTGCAGGAGAAAACCAGAGCCCGGGGAACAAAACCAGGGCCCCGGGGAACAAAACCAGCACCCCGGGGAACAAAACCAGCGCCCCGGGAACAAAACCTCGGCCCGCGGGAGAAAATCAGAGCCCAGGGAACAAAACCAGAGCCACGGGGAAAAAAACCAGAGCCCGGGGAACAAAACCAGAGCCCCAGGAACAAAACCAGAGCCCCGGGAACAAAACTGAGGCCCGCGGGAGAAAACCAGCGCCCCGGGAACAAAACCAGCGCCCCGGGAACAAAACCAGCGCCCCGGGAACAAAACAAGGGGCCGGGGAACAAAACCAGGGGCCGGGGAACAAAACCAGGGGCCGGGGAACAAAACCAGCGCCCGTGGGAGAAAACCAGCGCCCCGGGAACGAAACCAGCGCCCCGGGAACAAAACCACGGCCCGCGGGAGAAAATCAGAGCCCAGGGAACAAAACCACAGCCACGGGGAAAAAAACCAGAGCCCGGGGAACAAAACCAGAGCCCCGGGAACAAAACCAGAGCCCCGGGAACAAACCTGAGGCCCGCGGGAGAAAACCAGCACCCTGGGAACAAAACCAGCGCCCCGGGAACAAAACCAGCGCCCGTGGGAGAAAACCAGCGCCCCGGGAACAAAACCCGCGCCCCGGGATCAAAACCAGCGCCCCGGGAACAAAACCAGCGCCCCGGGGAACAAAACCAGCGCCCCGGGGAACAAAACCAGCACCCCGGGGAACAAAACCGAGGCCCGCGGGAGAAAACGAGCGCCCCGGGAACAAAACGAGCGCCCCGGGAACAAAACGAGCGCCCCGGGAACAAAACCAGAGCCCCGGGAACAAAACCAGGGCCCCGGGAACAAAACCAGGGCCCGGGGAACAAAACCAGGGCCCGCAGGGGAAAACCAGGGCCCGCGGGAGAAAACCAGGGCCCGCGGGCGAAAACCAGGGCCCGCGGGCGAAAACCAGAGCCCAGGGAACAAAACCAAAGCCCCAGGAAAAAAAACAGAGCCCGGGGAACAAAACCAGAGTCCCGGGAACAAAACCAGAGCCCGGGGAACAAAACCAGAGCCCCGGGAATAAAAGCAGAGCCCCGGTAACAAAACCAGAGCCCAGGGAACAAACGACAGCCTGCAGGAGAAAACCAGAGCCTGCGGGAGAAAACCAGAGCCCCGGGAACAAAACCAGAGCCCGCAGGAGAAAACCAGAGCTCGAGGGAGAAATCCAGAGCCCGCGGGAGAAAACCAGAGCCCAGGGAAAAAAATCAGAGCCCGCGGGACAAAACAGAGCCCCGGGGAAATAAACAGCGCCCGCGGGAGAAAACCAGAGCCCGTGGGAGAAAACCAGAGCCCGCGGGAGAAAACCAGAGCTCCGGGAAAAAAACCAGAGCCCGCTCAAGAAAACCAGAGCCCGCGGGAGAAAACCAGAGCCCCGGGAACAAAACCAGCGCCTGGGGAACAAAACCAGGCACGCGGGAACAAAACCAGGGCCCGTGGGAACAAAACGAGAGCCCGCAGGAGAAAACCAGGGCCCACAGCAGAAAACCAGAGCCCGAAGGAGTTCACCAGAGCCCACGGGAGAGAACCAGAGCCCACGGAGGAAAACCAGAGCCCAGGGAACAAAACCAGAGCCCGCAGGATAAAACCAGAGCCCGGGGAACAAAACCAGAGCCCTGGGAACAAAACCAGAGCCCGCAGGAGAAAACCAGAGCCCGGGGAACAAAACCAGAGCCCTGGGAACAAAGCCAGAGCCCGGGGAACAAAACCACAGCCCGGGGAAAAAAACCAGAGCCCGGGAAAGAAAACCAGAGTCCGGGGAACAAAACGGGAGCCCGCAGGACAAAACCAGAGCCCACAGGAGAAAACCAGAGCCCACGGGAAAAAACCAGAGCCCACGGGAGAAAACCAGAGCCCCGGGAACAAAACCAGGGCCCGCAGGAGAAATCCAGAGCCTACAGGAGAAAACCAGAGCACTCAGGAGAAAACCAGAGCCCCGGGAACAAAACCAAAGCCCCGGGAACATATCCAGAGCCCAGGGAACAAAACCAGAGCCCACAGGAGAAAACCAGAGCTCGCGGGAGAAAACCAGAGCCAGCGGCAGAAAACCACACCCCGAAGGAGAAAACCAGAGCCCCGGGAACAAAACCAGAGCCCCGGGAACAAAACCAGAGCCCGGGGAATAAAACTAGATCTCCGGGAACAAAACCAGGGCCCGCGGGGAGAAAAACAGGGCCCCGGGAACAAAACCAGGGCCCGCAGGAGAAAACCAGAGCCCGCGGGAGAAAACCAGAGCCCACAGAGGAAAACCAGAGCCCAGGGAACAAAACCAGACCCCGGGGAACAAAACCAGAGCCTGGGGAACAAAACCAGAGCCCAGGAAACAAAACCAGGGCCCCGGGAACAAAACCAAAGCCTGCAGGAGAAAACCAGAGTCCGCGGGAGAAAACCAGAGCCCACAGGAGAAAACCAGAGCCGGGGAAAATAAACAGAGCCCGCAGGAGAAAACCAGAGCCCACGGGAGAAATCCAGAGCCCGCAGGAGAAAACCAGAGCCCGGGGAAAAAAAACAGAGCCCGGGGGACAAAACCAGAGCCCGCGGGACAAAACCTGAGCCCCGGGAAAAAAAACAGAGGCCACGGGAGAAAACCAGAGCCCGTGGGACAAAACCAGAGCCCCAGGAACAAAACCTGAGCCCCGGGAAAAAAAACAGAGGCCGCGGGAGAAAACCAGAGCCCGTGGGACAAAACCAGAGCCCCAGGAACAAAACCAGAGACCGGGGAACAAAACCAGAGCCCGGGGAACTAAACCAGAGCCCGGGAAAGAAAACCAGAGCCCAGGAAACAAAACCAGACCCCGGGGAACAAAACCAGAGCCCAGGGTACAAAACCACAGCCTGCAGGAGAAAACCAGAGCCCGCGGGAGAAAACCAGAGCCCACAGGAGAAAACCAGAGCCGGGGAAAAAAAACAGAGCCCGCAGGAGAAAACCAGAGCCCGCGGGAGAAATCCAGAGCCCGCAGGAGAAAACCAGAGCCCGGGGAACAAAACCAGGGCCCTTGGGAACAAAACCAGAGCCCGCGGGACAAAACCTGAGCCCCGGGAAAAAAAACAGAGCCCGCGGGACAAAACCAGAGCCCCAGGAACAAAACCAGAGACCGGGGAACAAAACCAGAGCCCGGGGAACTAAACCAGAGCCCGGGAAAGAAAACCGGAGCCCGGGGAACAAAACCAGAGACCGCGGGAGAAAACCAGAGCCCGGGGAATAAAACCAGAGCCCAAGGAACAAAACCAGAGCCCGCGGGAGAAAACCTGCGGGCTCTGGTTTTTGTCCTGCGGGCTCTGGTTTTCTTCTGCGGGCTCTGGTTTTGCTCCTGGGGCTCTGGATTTGTTCCTGGGGCTCTGGCTTTGTCCCTAACCCTAACCCTCACCCTAACACTCACGGTCACCATAACCCCTAACCCTAACCCTAACTCTAACCCTAACCCTCACCCTAACCCCTAACCCTAAGCCTAATCCTCACCCTAACTCTAATCCTAACCCCTAACCCTAGCCCTAGCCCTCATCCTCACCTTCACCCTTGCCCTCACTCTAATGGCCCTAACTCTCACCCTAACCCTAACTCCTAACCCTAGTCCTCACTCTCACCTTCACCCTCACCCTCACCTTAATAGCCCTAACCCTCACTCCTAGCTACAATCATAACCACAACCACATCCCCTAACTACTACCCCAGTCATAACTGCAACCCTCTTAACTCCTAACTCCTGCCCTTAACCACAACGCTACTATAAACATAGTCTGTAACTTCTTACCCTAATCCCTAACCTTACCCTCACCCCTAACTATAACCTTAACTGTTTAACGCTATCCCTGTAATCTGATGTCTGAGTCCTACTTTGTAATCTTAAGACTGTAATTTGTAACTCTATGTGTGAACTCTAGGGTTCTAATCCTTGGACCCCGAAATGTGCCTGTTTGTTTTCCTGTTTGTTGCCTCCAGTCATGTGTAGGCTACTTCCGGTGGTTTTTAGAGTGTTTCCGATTTTTATCTGTGACTTCGGGGTATTTAGTAGTCACTTCTCATGCAACAAGTAAGACTTCCGGTCTCAAGTTGTGCGCGTCTGTTTTATTTAGATCGTTCCGGATTGTTTTCAGGTCATAATAGTGCATTTCCGGTGGATTTACTGTGACTTCCGGTATTCTTGGAGGACTTCCGGCGTGGTTGGAGGATTCTGGACTACAGAGACTAACTTCCGGTGTGATACTCTATGGTCCGGATCTCCATCTCTGTGGTCCGGAAGTCTTCCCTCTGTACTCTATGGTCTGGGAGTCCTCCCGCTGTACTCTATGGTCCGGAAGTCTGTCTCTATGGTACGGAAGACCTTCAAGTGTACTCTCTAGGCTGGTGTTTGCTCTCTATGGTCCGGAAGTCCTCCAGGTGTACTCTATGGTCCCAAACTTCGTCTCTATCGTCCGGAAGTCCTCCAGGTTTACTATATGGTCCCGAGGTTCCTCTCTATGGTCCGGAAGTCGTCTATCTGTAGGCATAGGTTTTTTTTTTAAATGTGCATTTAATTTGTACCTCTTTGTGTGCAGTAGGGAAAAAAAAAATCCATCTAATTTGCATAATTTCTTAGTTATTTTCAATAGTGTCTAGTTAATTAGTATTCTAAGTGGAGTAATGAATGGTTATAATAATCTTTTGTTTTGATTATTCTAATCAGAGATTACTCCCACTTGAAATACTAATAATTACTATGTATATGGTATAAGAAAAAATTAAAAATAATAAATCTGGTGCAGCAGTAGAAAATGGCACACTCCCTGGGAGTAATTTTTAAAAAATACTATATTTTTAAATCTCTTTGCATTAGTTACTCCCAGGGAGTATGCCATTTTCAACTGCTGCTATTTACATTTTAAATAGCAAACACACACACAAAAAACCCCACAAGCCCAAAGACTGAGACTGCTGTGCCCAAAAAATCCCACAACCCCCAAAGACCAAACCAAAACCAATGCATGCAAAAAAACCCACAACCCCCAAAGACAGGAAACTCCCTCCTGTAACCAACACAGGAAACTCAAAAAAAAAAAAAAAACAAAGACAAAACCAGAGAGAGACAACAAAACCAAAGACAAAAAACAGAGAGAGACACAAAAAAATAAAGACATAAGACAGACACAAAAAAAACCCCACAGGCGGAGGAAAAAAACCCAAAGACAAACGCAGACAAAAAAAGACACAGGAGACACAAAACAGATCAAACAAAACTTTATTAAAACTTTATTGCAATGATTTTCTTTTAATATACCTTGGAACCCTAATAAGGAGTGGTTTAACTACCATAATTAGCTCTTGCTGCAGTTAAGGTCATTAAACACATCCATATTAGCATTCCATCTTTACTGCCTAGTTTGATGTTTTTCTTATACTACTACTAAGACACAATTCATGCCTGCTAGTGTCTTATTAACATCAGTGTTTTGACTGGACATCATTTATGCCCAAGTAGTACTCTACATTTCTTTAAAACTAATCAAAGTCATTAAAAAAATAAAAGCTTTACACAACAACAAATACTTTAAATATACTTAGGAGCCAGTAATACACATGCTTTCTTTTAACATGTCAATAGCTACATTTATCTATAGGTATTGACAGCTCTCCCTCTGATGACTAATACTCATTTGAATTATCACATACAAAAGTTATTGCCGCAATAGTCCCTGAGGGAGAGCTGTCAATGCCTGTAACAATTCCTCACCACCACCACCCCCCGATCGGCAATCTTTAACCATAGGCATTAACAACACCCACTTAGCTTTGTATTTTCATTTCTTATTTCAGTTATTACTGTGATCCCAATAGGGATACATTACTGCCTGTAATTTTTTAAAAATAATTTTTGTGTTTAAATAGACCCATTGCTGACTCCAAAAAGTTTTCCAATATCATTTTTTACATTTCAATTCTGTTCCATTTTCTACACCCCAGCCAGCCACCAATACAATGTGATTCACCGCAGGTGAGGGGTTGTACTCTGTATAAAGTCCTCCAGTGTAAGCATCCAACTTTTCAGTAGACATTATGCCACAGCTAATTGGTCCATTAGTATAGATTTCTGCCATCATTTATTCTCTTCCACTGACAGACCCATTTCAATTCTACAATGAACTTTTACTACAGAGAAAAAAATTACTCTCAAGTTCATCAAATCCTTGCTATGATTTGCTAACCCTAACCCTAACCCTAATCCTAACCCTAACCCCCAACCCTAACCCATAACCCTAACCCATAACCCTAACCCCATAGCGGTGCCAGCCTGCAACACCCCAGCAGCTCTGCTCCCCCCAATACCATCCTGCAGCACCCCAACGCTCATGCAACTCACCAGCAATCGCTCCAAGCACCCCAAAGACCCCCCCCCCAGATGCCCTCCACCACCCCAGCCACCCATAACTGCTCCCAAAACCGTCCTGCAAGACCCTCCCAGACCCCGTAACGCCCCCATAGCTCCCCGTGCCCACCCAGCATTGGGCTGTACTCCCGGTGCAGGGGCTGCAGGCTGCGCTTGCTGCTCTCCACGAAATACTGCATCACCTCGGGCAGCGAGGAGCAGCGATGCTGGGGGGGACGCGGTGTCACTTGGGGACCCCCACTGGTCCCCCCTATAGTCCCCCATTCCCTGCCCACAGCTCCTAGGCCTTGGGGAGGGTCCCAGCCCCTTGGGTCCCAGTCCTTTGGGATGTCCCAGTCCCTTAGGGGCCCCAGTCCTTTGTGTCCCAGCACTTTGGGGGTCCCTGTCCTTTTGGGGTCCCAGTGCCTTGGGTCCCACCCCCTTCGGTCCCACCCCCTTAGGGGTCCCAGCCTTGGGTGTCCCAGTTCCCAGGGATCCTAGCCTTGGCGGGTCCAGATACTTGGGTGTCCCAGCCCTTAGGGGTCCCAGCACTTTGGGGTCCCAGTCCCCCCAGGGTCCCAGTTCCTTGAGTCCCAGCTCTTTGGGGGTCCCAGCCCTTTGGGGTTCCCAGGGTTCCTTGCACTGGGGTGGGGGAGTCCTAGCTCCCTGGGGGGCCCAGGTCCTGGGATGCCCAGCCTTGGAGTTGTCAGACCCCATGGGTGCCAGTCCCTTGGGTGCCAGTCGTTGTGGGTCCCAGGCCCCAAGTGTCCTAACTGCTGGGGGTCTCAATCCCTTGAATCCCAGCCCTGGGGTCCCAGCCCTTGTAGGGCCCGTCCCAGGGGCTCAGGTGGGTGTCCTGTCACCAGGGCCAGCCTAGCTCTGTCCCACGTCACTCACTGGTGGGTCCACGTCGATGACGTAGCCCTGGTCCACGCGGTTCACCTTGTAGTGCTTCAGCAGCACCGTGCTGCCACGGCGGCTGTCAGCGGGGGCTGCCACCCCTTGCACGGGGACCCCCACCCTGGGGACACCTCTCACATGGGTACCCCCCCTTGCATGGGGACCCACAGCCTGGGGACATTCCTCACACAGGGACCCACATGCTGGGGACACCCCCCACAGGGGGACCTGTGCCCCAGGGCCAGCCCTTGCATGGGCACCCACACCCCATAGGGACCCTCGCCCTAGGGCCACCCCTTGCATGGGGATCCACAGCCTGGGGACACCCCCTCGCATGGGGACCTGCACCCTGGGGACACCCCTCACATGGGGACCTGTGCCCCAGGGCCACCCCTTGCCCCTTGCATGGGCACCCACACCCCACGGGGACCCTTGCCCTGGGGGGGGACACCCCTTGCACGGGGACCTGCGCATTGGGGCCACCCCTTGCACATGGACCCAGGTCCTGGGGACACCCTTCGCATGGGCACATGCACCCTAAAGCCGCCCCTTGCATGGGGATCCGCACCCTGATGGCACCCCTTGCATGGGGACCCATGCCCAGGGGGACACCCCTTACACGGGGACCCATGATGCCATCCATCCCTTGTCCCCCCACGGGTGCCACCCACTCACCCGTTCATCTCCTGGCGCGTGGTGACAGAGACGCCCCAGCCGTGCCCCCTGGGGCGCAGCACCACGTTCCCCCCACCCGTGCTCCGCTCCAGCAGCCGCTCGGTCTCCAGACGCGTTACCTCGAAGAAGCAGCTGGGCACCCTGGGGACAGCCCTGCCCTGTCACCCCCAGCCACGTCAGGCCACCCCCAGCCATGCCACCCAAGCCATGCTGGTCCCCAGTGAGGATGGAGACCCCTGCCCCCCCCAGGTCCCCGACCCACCCGACTCACAGGGGCAGGGGTCCCGCTCCTCGCGCAGGGCCTCCCAGAGCTGAAAGACGTGGCTGGGCAGCTGCGCCACGTTGGTGGACACCTTCATCTGCGGGGGGGTGGGCACAGGGCGATGGGCATGGTGGGGTCACTTCCACCAGGACCCTGGGTCACTGCCACTGGGACCCCCCCTGGGGGCCAGCACCTCGTGCCCACCTCTGCTATGGTCAGGATGAATCCCCGCCACATCTCCTGCGCCTCCCAGCTCTCTGCCTGCCAGGAATGGGAGGAAGGACATGAGGGTGGCCTGTCCCCTGCACCCTCTGTGACCCCATACCCTTGTCCCTTGTGCCCCCCCCAAGCCCCCTGTGCCCCCCAGTTCCATCGTGTCCCCCCAGTCCCCAAATCCTGACCCCTCTGCCTCCTGTACCCTGAAATCCTGCCCCCCAGTGCCCCCCCAGTCCCCAAATCCTGTCCCCTCTGCTCTCCGTGTCCCCCAGCCCTGGCTGTTGTGCCCCCCCCCCAATGCCCCTGTGTCCCTCTGAGCCCCCAAACCCTGTCCCCTCTGCCCTTCTGTACCTGTGTGTCCCCTTCTGTGTCCCCGACCTGTGCCTCCCCCCCCACATCCCCAGTTCTCTCTGTCCCCCAACACCCCACCAAGGACACTGGGTCCCCCTTTCTGCCCGGCCTGGTGCCCTCCACGCTGTGCCCCCAAGACCCCCTGGTGCCCCCAGCCCCCCCGGTGCCCCCCCATGGGGTGCCCCTCACCTTCAGTGTCACCTCCCATCCCCGCAGCCTGAGGATAAGGCCCCTGCCCTCGGCCTGCACGGCCACCACCTCGCCCAGGCCAAGCACCTCCAGGGGCTGGGGGCACCCAAGCATGTGCCGCCCTGCCACTGCGGACATGAGTGTGCCAGGCCTCAGTCCCATCCAGGCCACCCCCACCCCTCACCCTGCCCCAGGCTGGGCTCCCACCCTCACCTCCTAGTGTCACCCAAAGGTGCCAGCCCAGGGGGTCCCACCCTGGGAGTGCCCAAGCCCAGGGGGTCCCACCTCAGGGGTCCCAGCTGGGAGGGGCCACAGGGGTCCCATCCTGGGGGAGCCCGCCCTGAGGGGGTCCTGGCCCAGGGGTGTCTCAGAGGTCCCAGCCTGGTGGAGTCCCCAATCCCGGGGTCCCAGCCTGGGGGAACCCACCCAGTCCCACCCAAAGGTTCTTGTTCTGGGGGTTCCATCCTGGGGGAGCCCATCCTGAATGGGTCCTGACCCAGGGGTGTCTCTGGGGTCCCAGCCTAAAGGGGGATCCCAATCCCAGGGTCCCAGCCTGGAGGGGTCCCAGCCTGGAGGGGTCCCAGGGGTCCCACCCTGGGTGTCCCACCCTGGGGGGGTCCTGGGCCAGGAGTCCCACCCACAGGTCCCATCCCAGGGGTCCCACCTCGGGTGTCCCAGCCCTGGGACATCCAGTGGTACCAGGATGGAGGTGCCCACCCTGAGGGTTCCCAGACATGGGGGTCCCACCCGGGGGTGCCCACTCTGAAGGTGTCCCGGCCCGTGGGCATCTCAGTCTGGGGGAATCCCACGGGGGGGGTCACAGAACAGGAGTGTCTCAAGGGTCCTGGCCAGGGCAGCCCACCCGGGGGTCCTGGTCCAGGGGGTCCCACCCGGAGGCCCCCCCCATGCCTCGCAGTCCCGGGGCCCCCCCTTAAAGGCGAGCGTGAGCCCCCGCAGCCCGGCCCAGACCCTCCGGTAACCCTGCGGGGCGGGACGGGACTGAGCTCCGCCATCGGGCACCGGCACCGGCGTCTGCGGGGGGCACCGGCACCGGCGCACCGGGCTCCATGGGGGACGCACCGGCACGGCCCCGCGCGGCCGAGGGGACCGGGGGCGGCTCGGTCCAGGTGGGGGTCAGTGCCAGGGGGTGCCGGGGCTCGGTCCGGGGGTCCCAGGGGTCGGTGCGGGGGTGCCGGCAATCGGTTCCGGGGGCTCCCGAGGTGCCAGAGCAAGTTCCCGGGGGGTGCCGGGGCTCTGTCCCAGGGGGTGCCGGGGCTCGGTGCGGGGGTGCCCGGGGGTCGGTCCCCGTGGTGTGGAGGGTTGGTCTCGGGGTGCCAGGGCTCTGTCCCAGGGGTCCCGGGGATCGGTCCCGGGGATTGTCGGAGCTCGGTGGGGGGGGTACCGGGGGTCGGTCCCGGGAGGTGCCGGCCCACCTGGTCCCGCGTCCCCCGCTTCTCCACGAAGCCCTCGTAGCTGTGCCGGGGCCGGGGCCGGGGCCGGGGCCGGGGTCGGGGTCGGTCCACCCGGGGCGGCGGCACCGGCCGGGCCATCTTCGCCCGCCGCCGCCGCAGGCGCCGCAGGTGCCGCCGGGCCGGGCCGGCCCCTCCCGGGCTGCGGGCACCGGGCAGCCCCGCCCCGGGCCGGGGCGAAGGGCAGCGGGGGGTGTCGCTGTCCCCAGCTGGGGCGCGGACCCGGTGCGGCGGGGGGGGGGGGGTCCGGACCCCGGTGCGGGTCTGTGTCCCCGTGTCCCCCCGGTGCGGCAGGTGCAGGGCTGTGTCCCCTCCCGCCCGCGCAGCAGGTTCCCGCCCCCTCCGGTGCCGGTGCCCCCCCCCCCGCCGCCGCCGTTCCCCGGGCGGGGCGGGGCGCGCGGAGCCGCCCCATCACGTGGCGCCGCCGCTGCGCGCACCGGGGGACGCGGGAGCGGCGGGAGCGGCGGGAGCGGAGCATGGCAGGTACCGGCGGGCGCGCGCCCCTCGCACGCGCGCACCGGGCACGCACCGGGCACGCACGCACAGACACACGCACCGGCCGCCCGCACACGCACGCACCGGCCGGGAACACGCGCACACGCATCGTGCGCACACACACCCCCACCCCCCACGCACGGCGTGCACACACGCACACACTCGCGCGCACACGCACATGCACCTGCGTGCAGACCCCCCCGTGCACACACGGGTGTACCTGTGCATGCTCATGCACACGCAAGTGCGCGGACACGCGAGACACTCAGTGCACGCTTGCACACGGCCGGGCACCCCCGGGGACCCCCGGGACAGGGATAGTGACACCCCAGGACACCCGTGGGGCAGGGATGGGGGCACCCCGGGGCACCCGTGGGGCAGGACCAGAGCGGGGGTTGGGGGCTGTGCTCCCCCAAGGGCCCTGTCGTCCCCCCCCCGCACCCCTCTGGGTTCAGACCAGGCTCTGGGGACCTGCTGGGCCAGGAGAGCCTCGTCCCCATGTCCCCCACCCGTGTCACCATGGCCCTTTATGCCCCAGTCCCTGTGTCCCCCAGCCATGTCCCCATATCCCCTAGTCCTCTGTCATCATGGCTCTATATCCTCACACTCCCACATCTCCCCCTATCCCCCCATCAGTGTCCCCTATCCCCCTGTCCCTGTGTCCTCCTGTCCCTGTGTCCATCCCCCCATGTCCTTGTGTCCCCTCTTCCCGTGTCCCTGTGTGCTTGTGTCCCCATGTCCCCACGTCCGCGTCTTCCAGTCCCCGTGTCCCTGTGCATCCCTATTCCAGTGTCCCCATCCACAGGCAGACAGGAGGGGAGGGACCCAAGGGTGCTCTTGGGGGAACACCCATGGGTGCTGCCCTCAGAGAGGACCCCACGTGGTGTGTCCCATCCTGCAGCGCTGGTGGCCGCCTCCCCCGGTGGGGACGAGTGCCTGGAGGAGGACGAGGACGAGCTGGAGCCAGCGCTGGATGAGGCGGAGGCCGAGCCGGAGGCCGGGAGCGGGGCGAAGGCGGCAGGGGGCACCCGGGGGGCCGTGCTCACTCGCCGCGGCATCACCCTCCGCGTCCTGCTCCGCGACGGGCTCCTCGAACCGGCCCGTGGCGTCCTCTCCATCTACTACCTGGTGAGCCTGGCCGGCGTGGGGACACGACGGGGGAGAGGGATGGGGGACAGGGGACCGGCGGGTGCCTCCCCACTCACCCCATGCTCCCCAGGGCAAGAAGTTCGTGGGGGACCTAGGGACGGATGGGACCATCACCTGGCAGGAGACAGGGCAGGTCTTCAACTCACCCAGCGCCTGGGCCACCCACTGCAAGCGCCTGGTGAACCCCGCCAAGAAGTCGGGGTGCGGTTGGGCATCCGTCCGCTACAAGGGCCAGAAACTGGACCAGTACAAAGCCGCTTGGCTACGCAAGCACCAGCCCAACGCGCCGCCCGCCGAGGAGGTGGGTTGGGACCCCCCCGGGACTCTTGGGTGCCCCCCCAAGTGTCGGTGGTGGAGTGAGTTCCAGCCCTGTGCTGCCCGCAGAGCCTGGCCAGCGAGGGTGAGGAGGAGGAGATGCCAGAGGAGGAAGAAGAGGAGGCGATGAGGGAAGGTCGGGCGCCTGTGCCAGAGCCGGCAGCTACCAAAAAACCGGAGGAGAAGAGCAAGAAGCAGCAGTGCAAGAGCCTGGTGGAGCCGGCAGGGACGGGTAAGGTGGCACGGGGGTCCCAGGGGACCCTGGGCTGCCCGGCAGCGGTGACGGGGCATTGTACTTCGCAGACCATGGCCCCCCGGGGAAAAGGCTGGAGAGCAAACCCCGGGTGCCCGTCCGCTACTGCACCCTGGGCACCCGCGACTCGGCCAGGTAGGCTGCGATGGGGATGGGGACCTGAGCCCCATGGGTGCCACCCCATGGGTGCAGGAGGGGCCGGGAGCGGCTGTGGCAGCAGGGCTGCGGCTCTTCCAGGAACCCACAGACCCTGGTGGAGGTGACGTCCTTCGCCGCCATCAACAAGTTCCAGCCCTTCAACGTGGCCATTTCCAGCAACGTCCTCCTGCTCCTGGTGCGTCCCCTCCCCAGGAGGGACAGGTTGGGACATCTCTGATGGCACTGGGGACACTTGCGGGGGGGGGGGTGTCCCCGACATTGTTTTTGGGGCCAAACTGTTGATTTTAACCTTTTCCTTTAGGATTTCCACAGCCACTTGACGCAGAGCGAAGTAGTGGGCTACCTGGGTGGGCGGTGGGACACCAACACACAGCGTAGGTAGCGGGGTGGGGGAATGGCCCCCTCACCCCCCAGCGGAGCCACCCACCCCTGTGCTCCGCCCCCGCAGTGCTGACGGTGCTGCGAGCCTTCCCGTGTCGGACCCGCCTGGGCGATGCCGACGCCGCCGGTGCCGTGGAGGAGGAGGTAAGCCAGCCCCAGGGTTGGGGGGCTGACGGGGTCCTGGGGGTCCCAGCGGACCCAGACCCACGGCATCTGCCCGTCCCAGATCTGCCAGAGCCTGTTCCTGCGGGGGCTGTCGCTGGTGGGTTGGTACCACAGCCACCCCTTCGGCCCCGCGCTGCCCTCCCTGCATGACATCGATGCGCAGATGGATTATCAGCTCAAGCTGCAGGGTAGCGGCAACGGCTTCCAGCCCTGCCTGGCCCTCATCTGCGGTAAGTGCTCGCTCCTGGGGGGGTGCTGGGGCTGCCGTCACCCTCCCACGTCAGCCCCATCTCTCCCTCCCCTTCCCAGGACCCTACTATCATGGTAACCCCGGCATGGAGTCCAAAATCGCGCCCTTCTGGGTGATGCCACCGCCGGAGGTAAGTGGTCACTGGCCCTGAGGGGGGGTGGTATTTGGGATGGGGGTGACCGCCCCCACTCCCCCATCCTCCAGCAACGGCCCAATGACTACGGCATCCCCATGGACGTGGAGGTGGCCTACATCCAGGATGGCTTCCTCACCAATGATGTCCTGCAGGAGATGGTGAGCGTGGGGTGGGGGCCCTAAAAACCCCATCACCCCAGCAGGGACAACTCCCTGACCCCATCAGGGGCTGTCTGGGCCTCCACCACCCATCCCCATCCTGCTGTTAGCCCCGATGACGGTGACAACCTCTTTTCCATCCCCGCTGTGCTGCCGAGGTCTCGGTGCCGCAGGGGATGGGGGGCCATGTGCCCAACCCCGGGGCAGCCCCAGTGCCTGCAGCCCCTCTCTACCCCCACCCCAGACGCTGCTGGTGGAGTTTTACAAGGGAGCCCCTGACCTGGTGAAGTTCCAGGAGCTGTGGAGTCAGGATCAGACCTACCTGGACAAGCTGAAGGTGAGGAGGGGGCTTTAGCCGGAGCATCAGCTCCAGCCACCCCACTGTTTTAATTAACTGGGCTGCGTCCCCCTCTCAGGGCTCCCTGGCCTCCCGCACTCCCAAAGACCAGAGCTTCACCCACATCCTGGAGCAGATCTACAGCCTCCTCAAGCTCAGCAGCTGAGGGGCCGGGAGCCCCCGCTTCAACTCGGACCAGGTGTCTTCCCAGCAGCCAGGGCTCAGCTTGGCTCGGCTCGGCAGCCCTCCCCAAACCCAAGGGGCTCATCCAGACCCGGCGCGGGGCAGCGCTGCAGGGACACCGCATTGCCTGCTGCTCCAGGGAGCTCGCCCGAGGGGTCCCGGCACCCCGCCAGCTCCTGCCCTGCCCTGGAGTGGCTGCCTGGGTGTCCCGCAGCTGCGTGGAGGGGAGGGCGGTGGTGGGAGTCTCAGCTGTAAGATGTTTGTGGAAGTCGTAGTTGATTAAAGAGCAGTTCCTGAGAGGCAGCCAGTGTGTGGCTCCGCTGGCTTGGGGACATCCAGCTAGTGCTGTGGTGAGGGATGGTGCCAGTTCCCTCACGAACTGCAGACACCATCCAGCTGCCTGGTTTTGGGGTTCAGGGCTGCTCCTCCATCCTTCCATGGCCCCCCTGGAGCCCAGTCTCACACTCACAGAGAGGATGCAGCCGTTAGAAAGAAGAAAACATTTAATACTTTCATTTAGAGATACAAGTCGAGATTTGTGGGTCATCTTTTCTTTTTCCCCCTGAAAACCAGGAGAAACCATTACAAAAAAAAGGTCTAGCAAGTTGTCCCAGCTGACAAAATGCATTTCAATCCACCTGAGCAGGAGCCGGTGTTCCCAGGATGTGACCCCGGTCCCCACCGGGGAGGGGACAGAGGTGAGGGCCCCGAGGACACGGGTCCCTTGGGCTCCCTGCGCTGCTGGGAGCGAGGGGGAGCTGCCCCATGCCCCCCATGTCTGGGACCGGGGTCACCGGTCAGCCCACTCAGAGCACGGCACGGCAGGGGATCGGACATAATTCTACATGCATGGTTAAAATCATTAAAAAGGGGCTGTGTAACTAACAGGAGCTGGGAGCAGCAGGGACAGGGACGTGCTGCAGCACGGACCCAGTGCGGAGCTGGACAGTGCTAGCCGAGGAGGAGAGGTGCTGGAGCCCGGCCAAAGAAGGGGGGAAGAAACCACTTTTCTAGCAAGGAAAACCACAGAGTCAAGTGAGAGATGGGGCAAGTGCTGCTGCTGCCAGGCCCCATCCTGACCCTCATAATAAGGAGCACGCGGGGAGGCTCTGGGCGAAGGGGTGACAGGAGCGGCGCAGAGATGTACGATACCTTTTCCCACCAAACCCAGTGGCAGGGGTCGCTGGACCCGCAAGGAGGGTCACTGCAGGGCAGAGGTGGGGGGGGCGCAGGAAAGGCACGTGAAGATCAGCCGAGCTCCAGCCCTGCAGCCGCGAGCCCTGGTCCCGCAGCATGGGGTGCTGACAGCTCCCCAAAAGCCTTCAGGGGAGAGGAACCATGACCTGCTCTGCCCCACGGTGGACAGACCCCTGGCTGTGGCCCAATTCCCCCCACCCTTCAAATTATCCCCCAGCTCTGACGGACTCGGTAGAGTTTGTCATAGGAAAAGCCCAAGGTCTAGAAGCAACCTGGCTTAAAATACTTAAAATCAAGGGCAGATGGGAACACCCACCCACTTTGGAGTCAAGCTCTGGAGGGAGGGGGCAGAGGGCTAACAGCAGGCAGGGGACATCCCTGCTCTGTCCCTCCAGGTGGGGAGGGATGGCTCAGCACCTCAGGCAGAGCTCAGCACCCATGCCACGGGGCTGGCTTAGTGTTTGATGGGTGTGTAGTGTTGCTGTGCCACAGCATCCCTCCCCTGAGCCCCCGGGAGTGGGGAGAGCCAGGGTCCTGCATCGGTGTTGGGCTGTAGGGAGGCTGGGCATCCGCAGGGAGAGGGGTAGTGTTCAATGGGGTGGGGGGAGTCGAAGGTCTTGCCCCTCGGTGAGGCTGGGGGCTGCTTTGCCCCCTACCACTGGGCCGTGCGTCTCCCCACGCTGATGCTCAGTGTGAAGGATGCATCCCGGCTCTCCCACCTGGCTCATCCGGATGCTTGACCCAAAGGAAAGACAAAAACTGGACAGGGAGAGGCCAGCGACAATCGTACAGCTGGGGGGGACCGGGCAGGGCGCGCAAAGTACCGAAGTTCAAGCACCAGAAGGACAAAAAAAAAAAAGAAAATAACCAAATTCACAGGGGTGGGGGCTGTTCGACCCTCCTGGCTTGTTCCCTGGTGGCAATCTCGCCCCGAGGTGACACAGAGATAACATGGCCCTGCTGCCAGAGAGGGCCAGTGTCAGGATGGAAGTGGAATGGAGGCTCGGCCCTGCGCGAGCGGAGAGAGGACGGGAGCGATGCCGTTTCACTGAGGTAGCGGAACCAGCACTTCCACGTAGTTGAGGGGGAAGAAGCCCGACTGGCCGTTGATCATGCCCTCGTACCAGTTTTCGTCGATCTGGTTGGTCAGGGTGATGATGTCGCCTTCCTTGAAGCCCAGCTCGCCGTCATTTTCGGGTTCAAAGTCGTAGAGAGCCTTGCAGCAGGGCTGGTCCAGAGGGGCTGCGTGGAGAGGCAGAGGGGGGAGAGGTGAGCTGGACCCCCCACACACCCCCTTCCTCAAGCTCCCGGCTCTGCCGACGCCAGGGATTCCTGCCGCTCACACTGGCGGACACCAGATCCAGACACAGCATGGGATCATCGGCTCTGCCAGAGCCGGGGCTTGCACAACTGGTTTCACAACCTGGCTGCCCTGCCCAGGAGAAGCTGGCCCTTCACTTTGCCCCCAGAATGGTAAAGCATTAACTCAGTGGCTAGTGAGTTTAGCTCATTAGGTTCCTCTGCCATCTCGCTGTAACCACGTCCTACATGGGCTTCTCCTAAAGCAGACTTCCACCTCCAGCACTCCATGCTGCCTGTTCCTGCCCAGACTTCCCCTGCTCTAAGCTAAACTTCAACCTACATTAGATTAGAAAAGCCACATTATTCCTCCAGAGATGAGAGAAGCTGCCGTGCAGTTCATCAGTTAGTCAACAATGGGGTTAGACATCAGTACGTGGTGAAGGAGGACCTCGGGGGACCCTTTAGAGAGGTCACCCCGAGCCTGAGGGTGATGGGAGGGAGAGGACTGTGACTGCCTCTCTGGGCAGAGGGGTTCAAATCAATTAACAGCTTGGTGATGCCTGTGAGGCCCCCCCCCAAAATGGGGAGAAAACAAAAGTCTCTTTCCTGCATCTCAGCTCCGTGACTTCAGCATCAGATCTCTTGACTGCAAAGGGGATATTTTTATAGCAGGGAAAGCTGCTGCTTGCTCTGTCTATGCACTAACATTTTGGGATGGGCAGGCACTCAGCTTTGGAGCTGTAGGGATCCTACTGAAAAGGGACCGAGCTAATACAGACCACTGGGGTCTGCAGGGCCCCCGTTCTCCTCCCTGTTGCTCCAGAGCCTGCAGAGCTCTGTGCTACAGCTCTTCCAACCAGGGCAGGGGGAATGGCAGGAACGGCAGCCAGCACATCTGGTCTGCTGAACATCCACAGTAAGAAAGGACCCAACATTAGAAAAGAACTCGGAAAACACCAAAAGCGGCAGCCAAGCAGGGTCATGTTTTTGAGACAACTTCCCAAAGTACCAGGCTGGTCCCACCACCACAGCACTTCCCCTGCACCAGGCTCCTCAAGTCCTCCTGCCCTGTTGCTGCACCACCATGAGCTTTCCCCATCGCGATGCCTCCGAGCCACAGACCCAGCCTGGCGTCGGGACCCCAACAGGACCCGCCCCGGGTCCCTTCAGCAGGAACGCTGGCCTGCAGACCTCACGGCCACAACCCATTCGAGGCTCCTCGCTGCCCAGCTGGGGCCACAAAACCCGCTCAGTGTGCCTAGGCTCTACCCGCTCCCCTCAGCCTTCAGCAGTGGGGTACAGGGGGGCAGCACGAGTGGGAGTGGGACAGATCCAAGCTGGGTGCTTGTAATGAGAACGGGTAATCCTCGAGACGTCTGATACCTCGTGGAAGAGGATCTGATCCCTGTGGCCTCACGCAGGACATGCCTGTGTGACGATAGCTGCTACAACTCCTCCGGGTGAGCAAAGGCCCCAGCTTCAGGGGTGGTAAATACCAATATAGTGTGGTTGTTTTAACTTGGGGCTTAGCTCAAGGCTTAGCTCAGCTTAGCACGGCTCAGCTGACCAGGCTCAGCACGGAGGTATTAGTGGCTCCAAGCGGCAGTGTCACGGAAGGAGGAGCGAGGAGGGATGCGGAGAGGTGGTCACACATCATGCAGTGCGGAGGGAGGAAACTCACGGATACTCCTGACGGAGGCCCGGGACGGCTTGTCGGATCGGAAAGAGGAGGAAGCTGCTTCCAAACAAAAAGAGACATGCTTAAAACAACGTGAACTGGAGAGAGGGAAAGGCAGGGCCCAAAGGGAGGATCTGTTAGGAGAAACAGGGCAGCCCACATGCTGTGTTAGAAACCCGCCTGCCTCGCCGGGACCAGGGAGGGACAAATGCAGCATGATGGAAGATGGGCAGTGAGTGAGAGATGCTTCATTTTTCCTATCTGCCACTGCTGGCACTGACTGGGCACTACAGGCGAGTATCCCGGGCTGGAGACCCCGCTGGGACATCCCCAAAGCCAATATAACGAAGGCTGCTGGGCCCCAAGAGAAAACAGCCCAAGTCTAGAGGCATTTCTGATACTTTCAGAGCCAGTGCAGGCACCTCCAGCACACCAGAAACATCATTTCCAAGCAGAGTAGCTCCCTTCCATCCCCAGGAGGCTGCTCCAGAGGCACCTGTGTGCACACACAGGACAACTTTACCTGAGACTTTGGGGGTAGGATTGCAAGAGAAGCCCCCGTTGGATTGGTCAGTGTCTCCAAAGTCGTATGTCTCCCTGGGTTTGGGCTTGTATTCCCGCTTGGGACGCGAGGAGGCCTCCCTCATTCTGGAAAAAGGAAAAGAAATGTGGATAAATTGAAATATGAAACAGAATATGAGGAGATCAACATGATATTTATTCTCCTTGGTGGCTACGCAGGGAAGCAAATTGGTTTGTAGACAAGAATCTGCACAACCCTCTGTGCTGGGGCATTTTGAAGATGGATCTTGCCCAGGGTTGGGACCTGGCCCTTAAGGCCACATGCCCCAGGCTTTGCTACAGAGGTGTCTTAGGCAATTCAGGCCAGCAGAGGACACTCGTGCTGCAGTTCGAAAGCTCACACTTGGCAGGATCCTCCCAGCTCTTCTTAATTCAAACCAGACACAGGATCCACTCAGCAGTTTCTTATAGGAGGAAAGAACAGCAGAGCAGCATCACCAAACCGCCCCGAGAAGTGGAGAGGCTGCCCTGGCTCTGTCCAAGCCACCCTGCGCCAGGCTGAGGAAGGCATGTCCCCGGCTCCGCAGGGAAGTCCCAGATGCAACGAAGCCACCTCTCCTTCCTTGGCCAGGGTTTGGGGAGATGCTTGCTCAGGTGAGACAGAGCAGCAGCAATAACGACTGTGCAAGTCACGGCAGTCGCGTGAACCAGCTCGATCAGTATTTCAACAGCAGTTCTGTGTTTCTTGGCACCTCAGCAGCAACCGCACGTTCCCCAGGGCTGCTGCGGAGGTCAGGCACTCGAGGAGGGGCAGGGAGAGCAGCAAGACCAGGCAGCTCCACGGCTCTCCCTGCTCCTGCGTGCCAGACACCCATCTGCCTTTCACCAACAGGCTCACGTGGCTCAACGCTCCAGAGTACACGCGGCAGTGCCACATCTGCAGCAGGGTCTACCAGGAAACTACCTTGTAAACAGAAGGGAGAGCTGGAAAATGAGGAGTCTGGTGGGGGGCTCACAGATGCCTGCCTTTAAGGAGGTGATCTAAGTGCTCTTCCACTGGCCTGTGGCCACCATGTCATCCCCACCACACTGCATTCACTTTCTGGTCTTCAGAGCAACTGGGAACCCTTGACATGGACCCTTCTGGGCCACAACCATGGCCGATCTCCACGTATCCTCCTTATCCACAACTGGAGCTAATGGCACAAAGACTCTAGGCTAGGCGGTTCCAGGTGACACAGGGTGACAGGCATGTCCAGCTCGGGACATCTGAACCGTCTGCTCCATCAGCATGATGCAACTTCTGACTTGACCCTGGATCTGGCCAAAAGGCACTTCTTGGGGGACACTCCCATGCTCAACACCCACAGTGCAAGGAGCCGTGAGTCCTGGCATGAAGGTGATTTCACCCTCCTTCTCCGCCCCTGCCAAATTCAACTCCAGCCTCTCTGGGAGCAGTACACTCCAATTCAGGCAGGGCTCAGCCCAGCAGAGACCAGCTGCCCATGCCGCAAGCACAGAAGCTTTGTTTTAGATGTCAGAAGGTGCCTGTCATTGAAAGCAGGTTGTACAGCTGGCATCGCTCCCCTCCAACCTGGAGGAAGTTTGGACTGAAGCTCTAGTGATCGCAAGAGGCAGCTTTAACACCAGGGGATAGACTTAGAGGGAGAGTCAGGTATTTACAGACAAGTACCACAGGGACAGCTTGTGGCCGTGAAAACTGAGAGTGCCTACAGCACCCTGGGACTCACCTGCGTTTCAGTTTTTCCGCAAGTTCGTCCAGGATCTGCACTGCCTGCCTGTGGTAGTCCAGCTGGGCATCCACCAAGGCTGAGAGCTGGCTCACCTGCTCGATCTGCAAACATCACACCAAGGTGGGATGAATGGCTCTCCCCAGCTGACAGGGGACTCCTGCATTGCACATGGGGGCTGAGACCGTACTGGGGAACGTGTGCGAAGGGCAACTTCCCCAGGGAGATGAGAAGAAGGTTTGGGATTTCGGACACCAATGGTCAGGCACTGGCCAAGACTCAGAGGACACCTCCTACCATTCTCTGGGCTTCACTAGCTGTTCAAATCCTTCCCAAGTAAGCTGCATTACCTGCCCAAACTTACTCCCACCAGCACACTGAGAAGAGACTTGGTTTGGTACAAGCCACAGCCTCTCCTCTGGCCAAAAGCTGCATCAGGAAGAGGGGCTACAGAAAGAATAAGAGGCCCGCCAAGCCATGTGCTGGGCATTCAGATCTGGGTATTCAGAGAGCAAAACCACACTTGCAAAAATAAGAGTGGAAATTAGTGTCTAACTTCTGCGTTCCTTGAGAGATCGCACTCTCGTGTACACAGAAACCCACAACCCACCCAGCAGCTCTCAGCCCGGGGCAGAGGAGCCGGCGCTCCCCCCATGCACTCACATCAGTTTCTAGGAGATTATGCATACTGGTCTCCGCTACTTCCTTGGACTCTTCAAATTTCTCCATGGCCTGTCGAAGTTCCTCATCAGGGATTTTGCCCTGTCGTTTCTTCTTGTAGTCAAAGTCCAAGCGTCTGCCTTCCAGCTTCTTGAGATGGTGCTGGGAAGAGGACAGTTATGAACAGTAAAGGAAAAGAAGGAAAAGCCAGACACTGGGAGCTGCCAAGCTCTCCTGCTGGGAAGGCAGCTCTAGTTACAGGCCAAGATCATTCGCCTCAGAAACCCGATCTTGGAGCACACGCTTTTGTGGCTCCCACCTTTGTTCAGACTCCAGAGAGGCTCCACGACACGAGAGCTGCAAGGCAGGGCTGCTGTGACGTGTCAGGGAAGAGCAGACCATCCAAACTCAGTTTGGCAGAGGATTACTGCAGTGGCTGCGGCGGGCTTTTTACTAAGAAACAACCCTCAACAAATTGAAATGGTGATATGATTTCACTCCTTTCCAGCTAAGAGCTGGAGGAAAACACTGCAGGGCGCAGCCTGGCTCTGTTCCCCATGCAAGCCTTTCGGGAAGATGAAGCGTTGCCCTGCTACTTTCAGCTCCCTGGGAGCGACAGGGATCTCTGGAGATCAGGAATTGGGATGCAGGTTCTGGGCATTGCATCCCCTTAGACATGGCTGTTTAAATTAGCAGTAGCAGCAGCAGTGCTGAGCAGGGAGGAAATACTAGTGAATCTGGAGAGAGAAAGCATGCACAGTGCAGGGGAACAGACCCAATACCTATGCGAGTCCTTGGTTCCCACTGTGACAGAGCAAGTGGTTACATGCACCAATAGCCAGGGGAGGCCAGAAACTTGAGGGAAAAACATCGTGGTGTTTACCTGGATCTCTTTCAGGTCTTTGTCACACAGGTTCTGGAGGGGATCAATAAAATTTTGTTTGACTTCAATATCCAGTGAGTCCTTCACTTCAGCCAACCGCTTCATAGATTCACCAGCATCAAGAAGCGCATCGCCTTCGAGTGAGAAAAGGAAGGGAAGAGCAAGGGAGAAGGGGCCAGCCAGTTAAACAGAGACGAAGTCTGTGGCGGCTGCATGCAGAGCCATTCTGCCAAGACACCCAGCCTGTGCAAGCTCCGTCCCCCATCCAACGCCTCCACATTTCTATCTGGAGCAAATCTCCGAGCCTGGCACGGAGTGAGCTGTGCCTGGCGTGAGAGCAGGCAATTGCCTGTTGGTACTGACTCCACATAAGACACTTCACTAACATGCTTCAGTTTTTTCCTCTGAAAAACAGGAACAATCTCTACCAACTACACAGAGGAAGGAAAAGGTAAAAATATTTTGAAAAGCAGTATTTTTAAACTCCCTATTAGCTCAGGGAGTCGCTGAGCTGCTAATTGGCCATGCAGTGCTCTAACCTTGCTCTGCTCCTTGGCCACTGCTGGCCACCAGGGCAAAGGCATGTTCAGTCTGATCCAGCCTGGCCATGCTTTTGTTCAGACAATTTTAAGCCCAGAGCGCTCTGACTAACTTTTCAAGTTTCCCCAGATGCTGGCAGCAAACCTGCAGCCTTTTATTCATTTTAGACACTAACCTCTACCAGGCCAACCTTATTCCTTCTCCTCCCCTCTGAATCAGAGAGCTCAAAGTCGCTTATTGAAACCTATTTAGTTTCCTGCTTTTCTAAGGCTCCTGCCACAATGATAGCTAAGCCAGACGGACTTGCAGCAACGCACTTTTAGTCTTGGCTTTTTGTTCCAGTGGAAACCATTTATGGATTAAATTATTCCTGTGCAGCTTTGGCAAACCAACCGTTTCAGCACTACATTAGCACAGGAGAATATACAAGTGAAATAGAGGGTAAAGTGAAAACGTCACTCTACTGTCCAGCTGGAAAAATAAATACACAAGAAGAGTTATTTCAATTATGATAACTCTAGATAACCTGTCCTAGGGAAGGATGCAATACTAACATAGAAATTTATCAAGTTAAGTGTTCCTTTAAAGAGAGGCTATTAAAGGAAATCAGGTTTGGTGTGTTCTTCTAAAAACTTCCTTCCCCCTTGCTCTCTGTAACAACTCCGGTTCCTGCAAGCCAAGAGAGATGCAGGGCTCGGAGTTGGCCAGAGACATTCTCGAGACTCCTTTGTCACTCCCACAAAGTAGCCAGAGCTTTTTAATTTTCCTGAGGCAAGAAGGCTCCTCCCTGCGCTGGAAGCCATCAGACAGCTGTGTACTGTACCAGGTCTGTCACGTGCACAGGCTGATGTTCTAGTGGATTAAAATTGATGTCACCGAAAGGCTTCACCCCCCTCCTCCCTGCAAGTCACACGTGGTTACAAGAAATAGCCACGCAAAAAGATTTCTTGGCTGCAGCCTCCCTATAGCAGAGCTCTAGCTGGAAACTGCACCGTAAAACTCCGTATCTCACTCAATCAAGTTTCCACGTCACCATTGTTCAGTTTAGAAGCAAGGAAGCATTTTTTCCTACATGTAAATTTACCTCAGTGTTTAATAAGAAAGCATTAAGAGGTGGTTTTGCACATAATGCCATGGATTGGGATCCAGGACACACGGGCTCTGCTCGCCCCTTCCCTGCCACCCTGGGTGGAAGCCTTTGAACCTCTTTTAAGAGCCCCCAGCACTGTTAGGTGACACAAAGGGTCATACAGCCCTTCCAAAATTTAGAATCACAGCTTGGAAATGCGGCAGCAGCCTTTGCCATCTCATCCACATGCTCCTAGGGGGAGCTGGCCTGATGGGACACTCACCGAAGTTGGAGTCCTCGCCCAGCTCCTTGCCGTATCGGATCATGCTCTCCCCCAGCAGCCCTTCCGACTGTGGGTAGCCGGGGTTCTTCACCTGCCCACGGATCTTTGACATCGTGTTGAGCATGGTTAGCTTGGCTCTGGAAGCTGGCACAGAAACAGTCACAGCCGTGTTTGCAATTACTTGGACTTGCCAGCAGCTGCTGGCCACTGCCAACTTTTTTTTTTTTAAAGCTACACCCAAAGCCAAGAAGCCCTATTGTCTTCATCTACCAGAAATATCATTCGCTACGAAAAGAGAAGTTTCTTTTCCAAGACAGCAAGCAAAAATAGTACCCCACAGCTCGCCAGTGAAGGCCAAAGGAGTTTCCCCAGCCCTCCCACAGTCCCTAGAGTGCTCTCTGAACGAGCTGGCTGGAAACATGCAGGACAGCAGGTTCCAGAGGCGATGCCTACAAAGCCAGCCACCCCTTCCCAGCCCAGAGACACCACTTTTTCTGGATATCCAAAGAAAAATGGGTCCCTTTCAGGGCCTCCCTAGGTCCAAGGCGAAAGATGTGTCTGTTCTTTCACTGTCCAACAGCAACAGCAGCATCCTACAGCCCAGGAACACAACCCAGAACAAGAGGGGTATCAGGATCTTCATCTTAGTCGCAAAGTACCAGCAAGCCAAGAGCCAGACCCCGCTAGCTCAGCCAGGACGGCCACATGTACAAGATGATCCAGCACACCTCTGGTCAAGGGAGGCAGCATGCCTGATCTCAAACGTGGGCTGGTGACCAATATCTCAGGGCCAAAAAAGTTCTCTCTGATGTCTCTCTGCCCCCTCTGCCTCTTTCCCTGGAAAACTGGGGGGCAGAGGGAAGGGAACGGGGGAGGTCCAGGGACTCACCTGGGTTCGGCTGGAGGTACTCTATTGTTCTGGTCAATACTTCTGTAACCGCCTTGCTGGTCAGGTCCACTTTCTGTAGGAAAGACAAGATGACTCAGCAATAGTGAAGTTCAGCTCAGGGCTTTGGCAAGGTCACAGAGGAGTTAGATGGGCTATTTTAGAGATTTCTCTTGTTCCCTACTCACTTTTTCCATTTCCTTGAAGTCATCGTCAAGCTTGGTCCCTTCAGCTCCTCCAACCTTCTCACTGACCAGCTGCAGAAAAAGAACAAGGGAGGAGGAATCAGGCATGGTAGTAGCTGACTTCTTAAAGCTCCTTATACCTCATGCAGTAAGTCCCTGGGACAGAAAGGGAAGAGGGGTGGTCCAGACAGCATCTGCAAGAGAACGGAGGTGGCAGGGACAGCCCAAAGCACATCAAAAAGACATGGCTCTTTGTTAACACTGCCCCACTAAAAATCCAAGCATCTCCCACCCTCCCAAAGCACAGCTCAGTCAGGATATTCCTCACCCAAAGGAAGCTACACAGCTCCTTAAATAACACCACACGTCTCCAACTCCAACGCTTGCTGGAAAAAGCAAGCAGCAGAATCGTCTCTCGACTCCATTTTGAGCCAAGGCTTTAGTTTCACACACAGCAAAATGCAAGTCAACAGGGAATGAACACACTCTGCTCACAGCAGCCAGCACAAGAACAGAGTCTGGAGAGAGCAGACACCTCTCAAAGCCCTAAACCATCACTCCTAGGGAAAATGCTGGAGGAGTTCAGGATCTGGAGCACAGGGGTTTTGAATTCTTTGTAAGCGGAGGATATAGAGATCTGCAGAAGCTACAGAAAAGTTTTCAAACCCATTTATCAAAGCGCCTCTGATGCCTGTTCTAAAACTAGTGAAAAGGTGAGATGTTTGACAAGCTGTAAAGACAGGGCTGCTTTTGGCTATTCGTGTGAAGGCCTTATCAGCTTTCTTCTAAGTATCACTTGGTCTAAGAAGAGACACCTGCTCCATAAACCTTAGCATTCAACTGCCTGAGCAGAAAGATAATAAGTGCCTTATTAAATCCACCTAAAAGTGTCCTTCCCTGCAGCCCAAATGGAGAGGAACATTTCCTTCCCAGACCCATGCTGGTGCGGCAAGGCAAGCAGCAGCGCCTGGGGATGCAGGACATAGGGATCAGCCAATATTAGTGATTATCTTGCCCCAAACTGGTCCAAATGGACAGCAAATCACCTATACAGACATCAAAAGCGGTCCAGGAAAAAGCTCTGACTCCCAAGCGCTTGACGCCTGCCGCAGGACATTGCCAGGATTTCTCCTGTTTGTAGTCAAAACTCCAGTTCTGGACGAACAATACAGATTTGTTTACTTCAACATCAAATACTTGATTTTATCAAGTCTTTCTTCCTCTGGAACCCTCTTGCTCCCAGTGGGATTCAAAATGGTTCCTTACTTTTTTGAGGAAAAGGGAGGGGAGAAAAAAGCCTTTAGCTAATCATGCAGTTTCAAAAGCACAAGGAGACAACACCACACCACCCCTGTGTGCTTGTACCTATCAAGCAGTGCTCAGTCCCCAAAAAACAAGTTACCAAGCAGGACATGCAGAAGAAATGCTTATTATTACAAAGAAGATGATCTTCAGTGTTTCAGCAAAATGCCATTTCCAGACCCCAAAAAGATAACGTGCATATTCAAAGACCCTCAGTACGCCAAGCGCCCAGCTCTGGTGCTGAGCACAAACATGGTTGCTCAGAGCACAGCCACAGCTGATAAGCTTCTCGCATCTTGGTGGGGAGACATCAGCAACTGTTCCGCTGCCGAGGCAGCGCAGACATTGCGGAGGAGAGGCTGGGGAGCACGGAGAGTTCTTCTAACCAACCGCTCAGCACGCAGCCGCGCAGCATCAATCACTGCAGGGCCAAAACGAGGGTTCAGCAAGGCTGACAAACGAGGCAAGAGCCTCTCGGGGCCTCGCTGCACCAGGGGAAGCCTTTTTTCCTCTTTCGGAGGAAGCACAGTTCAGCAGAGGACCCAAGATGCCAGACAGAGAGTAGTTCACCCTTGACATTTAGACACTGGGGGAAAAGAAAGGGTTGCTGCTTTCCTGGTTCGCCCAGCTCAGCTCTGGATTTCATTCTCCGCAGATAAGGTCTTCACAGGACCCAGCAAGAGCGTGCCAGGATGGCCCAGCCCTGCATCCTGCCATGCCGTGTCCAGTGAACACACGGAAGAGGCTCGAAGCGATATTATCTCCCCATAGCTGCCTGCAGATGGGCAACCAATCTGAGTGTGATTTCTTGCTTTTTTTGGATGCCTGCTCCGTGCTTGGGGTACCAGCACACCCTGGCAAGCTGGGTCCAAGCTGGGGAGGTGCACGTTCCTCTCCAGACACACCGAGTCTAGAAAAAAAACCCACGAAGCAGTTGCTCTGCCTGCCAGGGCAAGCTCAGCAGAGCAAAGCTTGCTCCCAGCTGCCATCGCCTGTCCCCTGCCAGAAGTCCCACAGCCTCCGCGGCCAGAAAGGGGCATGGATCGCTTTCGCAAAGGCGGCACCTCCGGAAACCTCCTTTACTCGTTAATACACCTGGGAGGGGTGCAATTATCCCAGTTAATTCCATTCCCACTTTTCTCCACCCACCCAAGGATTTGCAGCCCAGAAAGCTGCAAATAAGCCCTCTGGCAGGGAGCTCTGCTGTAGTCAGGGACTGCATGCCATGTCAAAGGCATTGATCACCACAGTGATTTTGGAGGTTTAACACCCTCCCAGAGAGCCAAGAGATGTGAAGGAGGGGAAAAAACCCTCACTTGCAGACTAATTTAATCCTCCTTTTGACGTCCAAGAAATGCTACTGGTGCCCTGCTGTGAAGGAATAATAAGATTGAGGTTCTCTCCCTGCTGGCTCTAATTAAACTGGGAGGCTTCATCATGGGAGGAAAGAAGGAGGGACTGTGTGCCATCCGCAGCAGCTCCATCCCTATCCCCACGCTCCCGAATCTGTCAGGCAGGAAGACAAACTAATGCAGATTCCCCCACGGTGCTAGCCAAGACACGAGCCAGGAGAAGCCCTCGCTGGCTCCTTGGTTAACCTAGAGCTTCACGACGTGACTGGGAGCCAAGTTTCCAAGTGCCACATCGTGCATCTCATCGTGCTGCCTGCAAAGAGCCTGTGAAGGCTGGCAAGTAGGTGGCTGACTTTCTCAGGGGAGCATTAAATTCACCAGGAAGCTCACCCTTTGCTTGCAGGATGGGCGAGGAAGGAAGCATCCGCATGTGGCTTGTAGCGTCCAGCTTGGCCCAAGTAAACCATAAGATGGTCGGTGAAATGCTGCTGGTGCGCATCCCAGCACAGCTGCCCCCAGGGAGTGGCTCGGGGGCTTTTTTGAGGATGTGGTGACAATTCTTCTGCACTTTTATTTCTTGAACAGCCAGGAGAAGACTCGGGGCATGTCTGTCTTCCCCTGCTTGGGGACCTAACCACTCGCGAATGCTGCAACCAGACGGATGTGAAGCCAGGGAAGGGACTGGCAAGGCAAGACATGGAAATCCTTAACCAAATCCAGTGGCCCAAATACTCTCTTGCAGGCTTATGTTGAAGCACATCAGCTGGCTCAGCATGAAAGATGAGAACAATCCTATACCCTCTGGTTTCTTTAATCTCCAGCCCTGCCAGGATGGGACAGATACTAAAAGGTTAAACCTGAAGCAAGCCCTGCCGCAGCTGAGAGAGACGAGCAAGGCACAGTGACAGAGCAAAAGCCCTCAGCTCTGCTGCCACAGCAGCCGAAGCCAAATGCTTCCTAGAGCAAATATTAGCACAAGGCAATACAGTTGGGCGTCACGGCCCAGCGAGATAAAATTGCTTCAAAACAGGATGGCTGTTTACCTGGCACCCCAACCAAACGACGCTGCAGGGTGGGGGAAGAGGGCCGAAGCGGACAGTGCACGCAAACTCCAACAGAGAAGCCAGGAATCAATCCCTCACTTCCCATCCATGTTTAATTAAAAGGATACTGGCAGTTAAAATATGCCCTAGATAGCTCCAGCCTGAGATCAGAGAGTAGGGAGGTGCATTCAATTCAAGGCTTGTGCAGGGCTCCTGCGCCGTGCCAGGGTGCAGCAGCTCTCACCCCAGCACAGCATCCAGCCTGCTTCATCTGCAGGAAACCTAATCCAGAGGGATGAGATACGGCCACTTCTTGCCACCGACGGGCTGCTCCCGACCATGCTTTGCTGTTTCTGCAGCCCCATTTTAAAGAGCATCAACTCACGGGGGCTTCCATCGATTTCCTTCGCAGGGGTGTGGGAACACGAACAATATCCGACTTCCCCTCGCTGTTCAAAACCCACTGAAGGGCTGCGCGTGGTGGAAGATCTTTGGAAATGAAAGACCTATTGTTTAAACTAACTACTGCGGCAGGAGGTTGGCTACAGGGAGAGGCAGGAATGGTATGTGTACACAGAGGGGGAAGAAAGGCGCGATGAAGAGGGCTTCTCTTTTACAGCTGGGAGTGGGAGAGAAACCAGGGAGGGCCGTGCAGCCGCTCCCAACTTACAATGCAAAATCCACACACCTCTCCTCAAAACCAACCATTCCTCCATCTCATCTGCTCAACTGCTGCTCAGCTCCAGGACAGGCAGTAAATAAAGAAACCTGAGAGTCCATCCCTGCTATACTGCATTTGACACCCGCACATGAACCAGATGAATCACACAGACAGGTATCAGTCATCTGGTGCTGCCCACACCATCACCGAAACCTAAACAGATCCCAAAGGCCTGGAGAAGGACCCTGACACACCCGCTCCCACCCCAAAGCTGCATTTCCGTCGTTGCTGGCCGCAGCATCATCTCCATTAACATTCCTGCCCGGAGCTGTGCCCAGCACGTTTTGCCATGTGGCAGGTGCATTTGGCCAGGATATGCCTGGATATATTTAGGAGCACAGAAGATCAGGAGAGGTTTTGTGAGCAGTAGATGAGGCTGTTCCCCAAGAAGAGATGGGCAGTCCCAGCTCGGAGCAATGGGATGGGCTGTTCTGCATCGTGGCCTTGCTGCATCGCTCCCAGGGGCTGCTGTTGGCAGAGGTGTGAAAGATGCATAGAAAAAAAGAAAAAAGAGATTTTTGTACGGCATCATCAGTAAAATTCATGACAAACTGAGAGGGAAAACGCCATCAGCCAAAGTTCCCCCAGCTGAAGAATGCCTGCAAGGCACCTCAAAACCCGGAGGAGGGCAGATTTGCAGCAAATCCCACCCTGAAGTCCTCATCTGCCCAACCCACGGATGTGGGAGCCATAAGTTGATGTCATTTTCTGCTAATAAGCAGCCTTCCCATGGGACTTTACATACCTGATTTTAATATTCTGCTCTTTAGCCTCTAGATACTTTAAAACGGGAAATTATCCCTAACTCGCTCAGCCTCAAACAAGCAAAACACACTAAGAGAAACAGAAAAACTATTTTTTGTTTTTAAAAACTTGCTTTCTTTTTCCATAGCAAACAGTCAGCCCTATTTATAACACATCAAACATACGCCATCCTTGCATTCAAAACAGTTGCCTGCAGTAGAATGAAAACCTCATCCCTCCAAATGCTGGCGTATCAAAGCCTTCCTCTTCCTCCCCACCACCCCCCGCCTCTCAACAGAAAGTTCCCTTCAAGAAATAAAAAAATCCCACAGATGAGCAAACAGACAAGCAGCTCTACCCTGGCTCCCTTCATCAGGAAAGAGCAAGTCCAGTGGAAAAAGCCAGCCCACAAAATAATTTAAAAAGGTGCTGTAAATGTTTTGAACCCCAGATGAAGAGGGCTTGAGTACAACACGATAGCCTGGTAGAGACACGTAGAAGAAGCAATTACGGAAAACCAGGGCTAACTGGGATCGCTAGTGCCCAGTTTCAGTCATGCCCAGTGGCACAAATCTATGGGCTGCTCCATAAAAGCTAAATAAAGCCATCGCCACTGCTCCAGCTCAGCAAGGCGTGACTCCCTGGCATTAAGTGTAATTTTCTGTCATCTCCATCAGTACCTTTATCATCACAGCGTAAGAGGCAGCTGGGCGGTCACAGCTCCATGGAGCCAACGTGACAATTTACTCTGTTGCTGCATGTATATGTAAGCTTTAAAATAGATGGGTAGTAAATGGGTTTAGTCACTTGGCTGCAGTCAGTGGGGCTTGGCAATGGCAGGGCTGCAGAGCCCCAAAAAAGCCTCCTCAAAACACACTCCGTTTCTAACAGCATGCCCAGGAGAGGCAGGAGCTCAGCGGTGCCGGAGTCCAGCTGCAGCACCTGGAAAACACCCGGAGGGTCCTCCCCGAGCGCCCCACACGTCTCTGCCACCGCAGAGGCTCCTGGCAGAACCAGCTTGTACTGGGAAGTGTCTCAAGGCCGATGGCAATCCCCTGCAGATGTCTGAGCTCTGATGTGCTGCTTGTCCGCACCAACACAAAGTGTTTCATTAAAAGTTAATTGTCACCTTGTAATTGTAATCCTTGGAAACGAGGCAAGACTGGAAGGTGCTGGTCCGACAGCAGACACCAGTTGGGATCCAGAGCATGCGTATGTCGTGTCGAGGCCTCAACATCTCGAGTACATCTCCAGCTCCCGGACACAAAGGCAGCGAGCACACGGGGCTGGGAACTGGGAAGAGACGACCAGCCAGATCCCGTGGAGCAGTGGCAGCTGATGCAAACCCATCGAGAGCTTTAACACCGCGCACACTGCTTTTCTCCCCAGCCAGCCTGCAGTTCTGTCTGTTCACGTTAGCTTTGTAGATCTCACTGCATTCTGCCTCCTTGGAGGCAGAATTTTTAATTAAAAATGGAAGGCATCCTTTCTTAAGGAAGGACGCTGCTGAGAGGCAGCAGACACCCCAGTTTAAGGAGAGATCAGCACGCCCACAGCAAAGCGCACGCTAATCTGAGCAACTTCTGACCTACTTTAAGGAGAAGAAAACAGATCTAAGCGTTTATTGTGTGGAACAGGGGATGAACAATTACCACTAGCTGTGTCACAAAGAGGAATGCATGTTCCCTAGCAGACCCCCATGCTCCGAACAGCTGGGGGACTGGAGGCACCCAGCAGCTCCATGATCCTCGCGAGGCTGAGCACTGTTGCACCCACTGGACTTTCTCACCCCAAAAGCTGCCACTCTAAGGAGAGAAGACTGACAAGTGCTAGAAAAGGAAAGAGTACGAGAGGAAGCGATTTGCCTACTGTCAAGAGCAGGTTAGCAGCAGAGCTAAAAACAGAAGGTGGATGTGACTCGGCAGAGACTGTCTCACCATTTCTCACATCCCCCGCTGGGCTGCAGGGCAAAGCAGAGAAAGAGGAACAGCAGCCGAAGCTCTCGCCCTCCCGCCCCTCCGAGCAAGACACTGCTGCTGGCTCCTAACATCCATCCTACCATTGATCCAACCTCGCTGCTCCGCTGGCCACCTAAGTCATCTAATCTCCCTGCTAAATAGCTCACAGGAGCATTTTTACTGTTATCCAACTCTCAATCTTCTTCTGAACTTTCTTTCCCTTATTTTTCCTGTTCCCATCTTTCATGAAGAGGGCCAGTCCCATCTGAGACTCATCACCCAAGCACCAGCGATGTACTCGTGCAAAGGCACATAGAGATGCTCCACTGCCTCCAGACACGTGCATCAGGAAAACGTGTCTAGAAACAAACCCAGCTTTCCACCCCTACACCATCCGAGATGGGATCTAGCCACTCTCCACCCAATGTCGGAGGAATTGCCTCGATTTTGAGCAGGAAGGTCAGCCCAGAACAATGAAGAGCTCCTTCCCTTCCCTCCTGACAAGGCAGAAAGCCTTCAAAGTGACCTCAGCTTGTAATCTTATCATATAGAAACCGCAAAGAAAGAGCTGCTGCATGCAAAGACAGCTTTCTAGGGAGCCACCTGTCAAATCACCTACTCAAAGCGCTATCGAATGACTCATCTCCATCCAGCAGATGGGCTCAGAGGAATGAGGACAGCATGAATTAAAAAAAAAAAAAATGTAACTTAAGCAGCAGCCAGCAGGTCACACTCGCAGAGCTCAGGCTAGAGAAGGGCATACATATGCACTGCAATGCAGCCACTCCTGTTTGCTGGGGGGGATTCGTCCTTTCCTTGTCTGTAGCATGACAGTGTTTAAAGTCCTGGTTGTGATCCCTGTTTAGGAGGCTCTGCGCTCATCTTGGTGCTCTCCAAGCCAACTCTTCCAGCAGGAGAAAGATGGTGCCTCCTTCCCTCCCCGAGCAGAAGCCGACAGCTCAGCTTACCCTGGCTAATGTCGAGCCAGGGACGGGCCAGCCTGCCGAAAGAGCACAACACTGCCTTAAAAGCAGACTCACCCCGGAGGAGAAAGGTTTCAGCCCTCACTGTGGGGAGACGCTTGAAATGTTCTTGCTGCAGGGAAGGGGGCACCTCCCAATAGTCAGCAACAGTTATTTGCATCAGATAACTTTCCTCCTATGATTAGTTACTTCTCGCATGCTCTGTACCAAATGAGACATAATTTCTATTCAGCTGGGGAAAAAAAAAAAAATGGGTCAAGTTAACAGGGAAAACAAAAACACTAAGGAAAAAAGCAACAGCTCTCTCCCCTGGCACTGCCCTTCTCCTCACCCACTTGCAGTGACTACAGCAATTCAGAGGAAGTCCACTAAACTGAGGGGAAATGTGGAATATTTGCCTTGCATCCAGATTTCCTGCCCAACCTCCCTACATCCTATCTCGGAAGAGCTTTAGTGAACCACGGCCTGACTTCTGCAAAGCTGCTGAGCCATCATTCCTCAGCAACTCCGCCCAACCTTTGCAGACCCAGGGGAAAAAGACGAGCGGCTCCTCGCATTTGAGACTTGGAGCTGCTCATTAGGTGCGATATGAAAGTACAAAGCACTAGAAGTGCCTCCTAGTAATTGCAATCATCAGTTTCCTCTTCTGCAAAGCTTCAATGACAAATTGAGGCAGAGCACACAGCAGTCCTGTCCTACAGTCAGCATACTGAGAATCAGTCCCAACCGTCCGCCTGCCGCTCCTAGAGATTTCACAAAAAGCAACGGGAAAAAAAAAGGAACAGGAGGGCTTATGACATCTGTACGTCCCTGGGGAAAACATAGGACAGCTTGCAAAAAAGCAGCAGACAGGATTTCTGCTCCCCATGCAAACCAAGACAGACGAAAAAACACCTCCCTGGGGTGTATGACACTAACTGGCATCACCCAGAGAAAAATCTTGAACAGCAACAGAGCCCAGAGACTATCAAGGAACTGGGAAGGAGGCAGAACCACCTCCAGATTTGCAGGGTGACGAGAGCAAGCCGGGTTGATGGGACACGTAGAGCAATTACCTAAAAAATTTAGTCATGGCTGCATTCAGTTTTGGGTGGCAGACAGCGTTAATGAGTTCAGGGAAGAGTGAAAGTGAGTTCCCAGGCAGGTTTACAGATAAAAGGGAGATCAAAAAAAGATGCTGAGCTCAGCTCCATCAAAGGGAAGGCAAAAAACTCTCTTCCTGGCTTGGAGGGGGCAGAGGGAGCCCCATGCAGAGCATGTTTAACACAGACAGCGTTGGCCAAGTGAAAACTCCAGAACGGACCTAGTGATATCTCAGTGTACACAAACATCAAAGAGGGAGAGAAATAATTGAGAACACTATAAACATGCGTTTTCCTCGTTAATTTGAATACTAGGAAAAGCTTAGTGGCTATCAGACCAGAGCACAGCATCCTAAGGAAAAGGAGAGAGGCAACGAGTGAACACATGTCTGTAAGATCGCCGGGAGCAATCTGGCAACGGCGTGCTGGACCGGATCAAACTCCTGCTCCTGCATCAGTTCCTCCAAGAGCTCTGTACAGGGGCCATCCCCACATCCAGGTACTCTATCATGCTTCCAGCCCATGCAGGATGATGCATCATTTTTCTTACTGTGCATCATTAACACTTGCTAATACTCATTTCAGAATGGTTTAAATGTGAAAAAATCCCTCCCAATGCTTTGCAGTTTGCTTTTACTCGGCGGATTACATTATCGATACATCACTATTGCCTTTCTGCCCTGCAGCCAGAGCAATAGGTGTACCAGAAATTCCAGTAGATAATATTTAGATTATGTTATCCCTGTCAAGCACAAAAGTGGAGACTCCCTTGGTCTTTAAAATTCACCCAATACAATTAGGAGGATCTTTACTATGAGAACAGCTACACCAACATCTGGTGCTCCAGATTTGTGCCTGCTTAGTGCCCCCTAAGACCACTCAAAAACATGTGTACAGACACGTCAGCAACAAACAAGATGTTTTCTAAATGTTCCACCACGGAGCTATACAGTGAAGAAAACAAGGGAGAAAAGAAACGAACCCTTTTGGCAAGAACAGCACCTTCTTACTCAGTGGATTTGCTTCGTACGTAGATAATTGTTCACCATTTTTCTGCCTGTTTTCATCATGCAGGTGGCAAGATTAAGTTTAAATATATCTAGTCCTGTTAAGCCAAAACAAATTTGTTCAAGAAAGTGTTAATAAATTATCATTGATGAATAAAGTCTGGGCCAACAAGAAGATACAGCCCGGTCTTCAAGCTCTAGGATCAATTATGAAGCATTTTCTCAATTAGAAAAAGCCCTTTAAAGCTTTAATCATGCAAATTTTATCTTCTGTCTGAAAGACAGAATTTCATTATGGAGATGCATTTAAGTTTGGTTTTTTTTTGAGCAGAAAAGCAATCTAATTAGTGACAGTATCATGAACTTTATTAATAGCCAGTTAAAATGAGATACGAAGATTCTAAAATTCCCAGCAGCTTCAAAAGAAAAAAAGACTAGTTCTATCAATAAGGCATCGGCAACAAAGCTAATTACACACACCATGGGCTAGGTGGCTTTTCTTGGAATGATGAGCAGCCGGGGTTCTCTCTTGATGGACTCTCCATCCGCTGCAAGAGGAGCAGCAGGGCAGGTCCAGGACCTCAGGGGGACTGTCACCCCCCAGGACAGCCCCAGTGCAACGGGGATGCCCCTGCCTGCGCTCCGGCAGGCTGGGGAGCTCGTCAGCACCCCCAGGCACTATCGGCAAGCACACATTCAGCAATGAAACCATGCTGCTGCTGGAGAGGATCCCAAAAGCAGCTTGTTTATCCCTCCAGCTTGAGCGCTTTCCTGTCAACAGGAACCCGTTCCTGAAAGCCATGAGATCGCCGACTAAAGGGACGGGGGGGCCGAGGGGAAGAGGAAGAGGAAACCTTTTTAAAAAAAAAATTAATTATCGCTTTTATAATCACAGCAAGAGGCCAAGAGGGGCTGAATCTTGCATTAAGTCATGTCACACAGCAGCTTATGAAAAGAGAAGCTAAGCGATGCTGCGGGGCTTTCCCAGCCTGACAAGCTCGGATCCTTCCCCATCCGCTTCGGCTCTGCACAGAGACTGACCTGGGGGGAAGGCTGGGACACAGCCATGGCAGTGGGGGGAAAGATCTGTAGGAAAAGTCACCCTTGCTGACAGGAGCTCCAGCTCCAGGCCCCTGACTCCACAGCTCAGGCTGATGATTTAATCAGCGCAATTAAAAAGATGGAAAGGACCACAAGCGCAGCCCTCTGCAACGCGGGAGTCTTATGAAACAGCGTCAGTGTCTAGACACATCACTGAGTTTCCATGTGAGCGAGTTCAGCGGGCATTACAAACCCAAGACCTTCCGGATTATGGATTTATTTCATTTCTGGTCTTTTCTGTAATTCAGCATCCTGCTTGGGAGCAGTGCAAACCAGCAGCCTTCTCTGGAAGGGACAGCAACATCCATGCAGCAGGCTCTGGTCTTGTAATAACCCCTCACATCCCACTGCACACAGATTCCCTCCCCAAGGGGCACCAAGCCCGCCAAGGCAGCCCGCAGTTTTGATTTTTACATCGGTATTTCTGCAGTCTCAGGCAGGAGAAGCTGCCGGCTCCCAGCACGGGCTGCTGTCCCTCCAGTTTCACCACCTGGGGCTTGGAGGTGGCTGCGAGCCCTGGCAAAAGGCACTGGCATATGTAGAGATGGGGGAGAGAAAGAACAAAAATTAAAAAAAAAAAAAAAAAAAGTGCTAAAGAAATGAATCAGCTTTTACAAGCCAGCCTGCCTGATCTCATCCCTATTTTGCTCTTTCCCAGGAGGAAAGTATTGGCAGGGAGAAGGGGGAGGAAGGATTTCCTTCCACCGCGTGCAGAAACCGTCCCCCTTGGCATCGTCCACTTTCAATAGTTCACCTGTGAAAACAGATAGTTAGATAAATAATTTTAGACAGAAAGCCCCGAGGCAGGCGGGCAGGCATCACTGCACAGAATGAGATGACAACAAGGAACCAGCACTCCTAATGCCGCACAATCCCCCCCCAGCCCCGAGTCACGTATCCGCGTCGCAGATTCCCCCAGTTGGATAACACTTTCCCTGTTTGACATTAGAAATAAGGAGAGGAGCAAACAGAGCAGGGTATGGAGAGCTGGAGTTTTCCACTTCTGTTTTCTGTCTTTGCCTTCCAAGAATCTGAGTTCTCCTTACTATTAGAGCCCAATAGCTGTGAAAGTAATCTTAAAAGGAAATAAAAAAGCCACATTAAAGTAACTGATGCAGAGACACAAGCCATCCCCTGCCTGTGACTCCAGATAGGCTGAACAATACTGAGAAAAGCTGAAAACTGCTCCGTTACGGGGCTGCTCAGCTCTGACAATGATTAACCAGCTGAACAATGTCGCCATGCCAGGCGTTTCATCGACGACAAATCATGCAAGAAAAGGGAGTGAATATGAAAATACCCTGCATGCAGTCATTTTATCTAGACGTGACAGCAGGCATCTCTGCAAGTATTCAGTCATCATCATCACCCAGGCTAGGAGTGGCATGTGCTGAAGCCTAGTCCCCTTCACTCAGAGGTTTGCTGAAAGCAGAGTACATGCGTCCCCCTCCGCCTTTTCACCTGCCACACGTGGATCTGCAAACACATGCATCACCGAAACACCCATCTCCAGCAACAGCAAACTGCTCGGGGGGCTTCAGGGTGTCATGCGAGGACGACGGCTACTGCCGAATATGACTCCCTTCCAGATGGATCCCGGCCGGCAAGCTGAGCAGGCAGGACGTCACACCGCGCTTGAGCAAATCCAGCTTTCCTCCAGCCTCAGGAGCAGATTAATATTGAAAGATAAACTAGGGAGGCCGCAGGGTACTCCAGGCCAGGTTAATATTAATAGAGCAAAACACCAGGTGCTGTGGGAGGGAAGGTCAGGCTGGCAGGAATCAGCAAAATCCCTTGACTCTCCAGTCCAAATTCCCATTTATAGATAAGGAACTTAGAGCCCGACCCTGCCAATGACATCCCCCAGGAATTACCTGTTCGCCGTGTCGTCGTGCCACCCAGTCCTCATTCTGCCTTTATCACCAAAGCACAGCCTCCACCGTAGCAGAAAAGCCAAGGAGCGACCTGCTCCTGGCATCTCCTCCTGCTCCTCAGACCCTGCTGCTGAGGGACGGGCTGACTCACTTGCCGGTGGCACAGCACAGGTGTGCAAAATTCATCAGAACAGCTCAAAAAGAACACGTGAGCCCAAAATAGCACCTCAAACTCTCCTCTGGGCAGCTCTGGGCACCCTCCCGGGTGAAGTCTCAGCCCCAGTGCACCAGCAAGGGCTTCCCCAGGATTTCAGCCCCGCTGCCCTGCCCAACTGCTGCCTGCAACACGCTCACACCTCTCACCTTGGCTTTCTGCGAAAGCAGAAAAGCTACCGCATAGAGCATCTCAGATCCACTATTGGTTTTACTAATTGCTGGAGGATTCAAGTCAGCATGAAGTTCTGATGCCACTGCAGAGCAGAGACTGGCCTGTCTCGGGGGGCTGTGCCCTCCTTTAATGTCTCTGGGCACTGTCACTGTCCTAAGAGCTTCAACTCGCATCCACTGGCCAAAAAGCTGCGATAGGTGAAGATCTAATAGATCTAGAAGATCCTAGATAGAAGGAAGAAATTTTTTACAATGAGGGTGGTGAAACACTGGCACAGGTTGCCCAGAGAGGTGGTAGATGCCCCATCTCTGGAAACATTCAAGGTCAGGTTGGATGGGGCTCTGAGCAACCTGTTCTAGAAGATGTCCCTGCTCACTGCAGGGGGTTAGACTAGATGAGCTTTAAAGGTCCCTTCCAACCCAAACCATTCTGTGAGTCTATGATCTCTCTGCTGCTGCAATAACTGCCCTGCAGCACCGTCGGCAGCAGGAGCACGACCCTCTGCTCTCCTGGCTCCACAGCTCCTCTCCGGCCCGACACCATCCACTGTTTAAACTCTGGCAGCGGCGAATTGGAGCAAAAATGTGCAGACGAACTCGGGGTGTGTCAGTCTCCACCAGAGCGGGAGCAGGCTGGAGGGCAGGCACAATCAAAACCATCTGCAGCAAGACAGGGCACCAACAGACAAGCTCTGGCCAGGGAAAGGGGTCTCGTGGGTTTGGTTTTCCACGTGGAAGGTTATCCTGCATGCTGCGCTTCTCATTTCTCTTCCAGCAGGAGATCCTGTGCTGCACAGTGCACCTGCGATGTCCTGAGAAACCCATCCTGAGAGCCCAGCCGCATACAGAGCAAAGGTTGCAAGCAGAAAGGCATCTCATGCCTACAAGAGAAAGCCAGATGCTAGGACTGACTTAACCTCAAAAAAAAAATCCAAAAAAGGTAGCTGTTAAAAGGTATCATCTGGGAAAGGGAGTAAAAAAAACACATTTGAAAGCACAGCACAAAGCCACCGCAGAAAGAAGCTCACCCAAAGAGAAATAAAGGAAATCCCAATCCAGCATGAGCAAGAGCAAATGACCACGAAGGCCAAAAAAAAAAAAGGAGAAATGCTATCCCTGCCCGCCAGCTGCGCTCTGTCCCCCGTCACCAAACGGTCCCTGTGCAGCGCATCTAGGAGCAGATTCCTCTGCCTCAGCCTTCTGAGCAGATGCCATCGCGTTGCAGCACCTGGGTGCCAAGCTGCAGGGAAGGAAGCTCTTAGAGCTCATTAACAACTGGCCGGAAAGCATACATTGCCGATGTACGGAGCTTGGGAATTGCGTGGTCCTCCTGGGCTGAAATGGCTGTCGGAGGCTACAGAGCACATCCCAGGCTCTTGGGCCAGGCAGAAAGCAAGCAGTAGCTATTCACATTCAAAAATATCTTCAGAAGCCTTGAGAGCAGTCATCAAACTCAAGAAAAAGCATGCATGTCAAAGGCTTGCTAGTTTTAACTAGCACTCGCCTCTCCCCTTCTTGGAAAATGGCTTTTGTACTTTGCATGTGGAGGAAGAGGTTGCTGGTTTGTGTCTCAGGCCAGGACTCGCTAGGCACAGCAGGGCATGAGCCTCCGCTTGCTACCCCGGTTCCTAAGCCCAGGCAGGCCTAGCAGGGTTTAGGCTTGGACCACACAAGCTTTGGGAGCACGTTAATCCTGTTCAGGATGACAGCGGTGCCCAGGGCTGAATACTAGTCTGGTTTAAAAAAGCGATGCAGCCTTCCCTCGCTCACCCTTGCTTGGGCTGAATCTGCTCCCCGAGCCGAACCGCCAGCATACAAAAACATGTCTTGTGCCCCCAGAAAGGCCCTGCTGTACCTAAAATGACAGTATTTGGCAAACTCATTCTTGCTGTACCTTCGTCAACTGCTGAGCCACAACTGCCCAGAGCTGAGCAGCTCATCTGCCCGGCCTGGCAGAGAGGGACGCTCCCCATGCCGGCTCCTCGCATCCACGGGGCAGCACCCAAAGCAGCCGCACCGGGAGCCATGGTGATACCACACCAAGGTGGGCTGCGGATAAGGGCACCGCACACCATTCCCTGGATCAGACTTGTCCCCAGTGAGCAGGCTGCACTGCTTCTCCTGCCTCCGCACTGTCAGACAGTGTAGGACAGTCCTGCTGTCACGGAGGGAGGGGACACATTTACCATCACCGTATCACAACAGCAGTGCCTCCACCCTAGGGCTTGTTCCTTCAAACCAGCAGCTGATAAACCTGCTGGTGCCAGGCAGGGCTGCTGCTCGATGTGCAAGTAGTGACAAAGCCACTTACACTCAATAAGTATCAGATTCGTCCAGGAACGGCACAGGCAGGCGCCCTGCTTGTGCAGCCCGCCCTATCCAGTGGTTAATGGAAAGTTTTACAGGCTTTTAGGACTTACACTGGTCTATATAAAAAGCAAATGGTGCAAATGAAGCCATTTCTACACCACAAAGTTTCTGCAAATTTCTGAGTGGATGCTGATGGATCAAGGCTGGATGGCGCCTGGGATCAGCTGGTCTCATACCTACAAGCAGGGGCTGCACCGGGACTTCCCACCCTGCTCCCAGCTCGCAACACTGGAGCTCAAAGCTGCTGCTGTTGTTGTTTCTCCGTCTTTCTTTTGCGAGACTGTTTTCTACAACTTTTTTTTTTTTTTTTTAAAGAACATTTTGCTGTGAACTAGCAAAACCTGTTCTGGACACATACACAGAATTGCTCACCGTCTGCAGCATTTGCCAGCATGATTTTTTT